>NW_027858266.1:0-1941 GCF_054177405.1 Leptonychotes weddellii
GAGCCTGGGTGGCTCAGTCGGTTGAGCGACTGCCTTCGGCTCAGGTCATGGTCCTGGAGTCCCAGGATCGAGTCCCGCATCGGGCTCCCTGCTCGGCAGGGAGTCTGCTTCTCCCTCTGACCCTCCTCCCTCTCATGCTCTCTGTCTCTCATTCTCTCTGTCTCAAATAAATAAATAAAATCTTTAAAAAAAAAAAAAAGTCCCAATTTCAAAAATAGTTGCAATATTCTAAATCTAAAATTTTGATAATTTAGTAATAGCAGAAGTCTTAGTAATCTAATACATCAACTAATAGCATGCATCTAAAAAACCTGTTTTCATGGCTTATAATTTGTTTACACATAATAATAATTCTTGGTCATTTCCTTTTTATCCTTTAACCCCCATAAATACAGCTAGACCTCTTCTGATCCCATTTCTTTTTGCCTACTTCCCTATCCAAATCCTAAGGAATTCCTTTGATGTTAAGTCATTTCTTAAACAGCTGCCTTTTCTTAGAACTAATTTCTAGAACACCTGAATAACCCCCACAAAGTTTTACTATTTTAGTGTGGTTTAGATATGAAATAGATAACAGCTGTTTATGCTGGTCTTGTTGTCTGGGGTAGCCGATGTAGTTGCCTGAACTTCCACTGGAGGCAGCAGACTCCCCAAGCAATCCCTAGTGCACTGATTTCCCGAAGAATTTTGTAAGCCAGGAGTGGCTAATAAATAGTGTAAAGGAAAGAGGCCTTAAGTTAAGGCCCATTCCAAGCTTAAGACTCTTCCAAAATCTGATTTAAGAGCTGAGAACCAGTTCCAATTGCAGAGAAACAGTGTTAAAAAAGAAACAGCATGAAAAACAGCAACCTTGATAGTGCTGAAATGTTGACATAAGCATCAAAGTCCAATCTTATGAAATACTTAGCCATTCAGTGATGATAACAAGTAAAAAGAAAATAGAAAAATTGGAATTCCTTTTCATTTCTGTCTCTGTTCTCTTTGGTGAAGTGCTACCAAAGAGAGAACTACCAAGGATAGGCTACTGAAAAGAGAAGAAAAAGTAGAATTGGTGGTAAGAGTCTTTAAATCAAATCTTCTTCACGATAAGTGTCACTGGAGAAAAGCAAGGTACCTCAGAACCATAACCTCTGCCAATATAAAAACAAACGAACAAAAACTTTTGCAAAATTACTGCATTCTGCAAGTTAAATCTAGATAGTAGCTGTAGTACCACTGTATTATATAGAAGCAATGCCATCACCACTGAATTATCAATGGTTGGAATGTATAAATTCTACAACTGTTCCAATATTCCTAGTTAATTAAGAAATATTTTTAGAAATAGCATTTTAAGACACATAACTCAGATTTGCAACTTTAAAAAAACTTTTCTTTGATTACAGATTTTTCAAAATAATATAATAAAAGCCTTTCATATGTAAGTGTCCAACTTTTACCAAAGTGGAAAAAAGAACATTGTTTCATTTTCATTAACATATCCGTAGTAAATCACAACATTTAAAAAAGATTTATTTATTTCTTTGAGAGAGAGAGAATGTGGAGGGGCAGAGAGAGGGGAGAGAAGCAGACTCCCTGTCCAGCTGGGAGCCACATATGGGGCTGATCCCACAACCCATGAGATCATGACCTGAGCTGAAATCAAGAGTCAGATGCCCAACAGACTGAGCCACCCAGGCGCCCCAGCATTTTTTACAGATTAGAAAAATGTGTTTGATTTATAAGTATATGCTAAGTATCACATTATTTACAAAACCACTTACTATAAATCTGCAACAAATTATTTTTATGTCTCTGAAATTTTTACTATTTTTTAAGGGAAAGTTGACATATTTCTTCTCTATGTATGTAACAGTGGGAGATAACACACTAGAAACTGATAATCATTTTTTTGTAGTTTGGAATGCAGAGATAAGAAATACCTATTGATCTGTTAAAAGA
>NW_027858267.1:0-257 GCF_054177405.1 Leptonychotes weddellii
TCCCAAACACTTACCTAGCAACACATTGAGATGGCGGGCTTTGACAAGCCACCTGCACTGTATCTTTGACTGTAATGAATACTGTATGTTTAAGATAACAGAGGCCCTGGTAGCAAAAGTAACTTTATCTCTTTCCCCCTTTTTATTTGAAGCATAGTTGACATACAATATTATATTAGTTTCAAGTGTATAATACAGTTATTTCACAATTCTATTCATTATGCAATGCTTACAACATTAAGTATAGGCACCCTCTC
>NW_027858268.1:0-257 GCF_054177405.1 Leptonychotes weddellii
TTCTCTGTGAGGTTCACCCAGACCACACAAGTCCCCCAAACACACGTTAGACATAGTCTCCTGATGGCACTTATCTTACATATTAAAGGTTGACAAATTTCTGTAAAGTGCCAGAAGGAAAATATTTTAGGCTTTATGGGCCATATAGTCTACTGCATGTTCTTCTTTCTTGTCTTTTGTTTTGTCTTAAAATTTTTTATATATGAAAACCAATCTTAGCCCATAAACTGCAAAAACAGGGGCAGTGCCCCAAATTT
>NW_027858269.1:0-257 GCF_054177405.1 Leptonychotes weddellii
CCCACAACAAGCGCTCAGGGAGACCCGCCCCCAAACCTCGGCATAACCCCCAAGATGCGCGGGAGCCAGCCACCCCCACCCCCCACGGGCAGCCAACCCATCCAGGCAAGGGCTTTCGGGGACCGTGGCCTGCACAACCACCCCACCCCACCCAAGGCTGGAGGGCAGAGGGGTGGCAGGGTCTCCCCCAATCAAGTCTATAGCCAGCACAGAACCTTTCTTGAACCATTACTACAGAAATGATGAGCATGATAACA
>NW_027858270.1:0-257 GCF_054177405.1 Leptonychotes weddellii
TTTTAAGATTCAAAGAAACTTATCAGATAATTAAAATTATATGTATACACCATTCTAATTGTTAGAGATAAAAAACATTAAAAATAATCAATTTATTTAAAAAAGAGAGAAAACAAGAACAAAAGCGCAGGCCAACAAGAAAACAAAGATAAAAAATGTCAAATCCAATTGGCACCAAAATTTGATTTCCTCACCTATAATGTGGGTTACTTTAAACCTAATTCATAGGTTAATCTTGGGGATGAATAGGATAATGC
>NW_027858271.1:0-257 GCF_054177405.1 Leptonychotes weddellii
AAACGCACCTTTCACCCGCTGGGAGGAGAGCGGCTCAGAGGAGAGGCACTTTCCTAGGGCAGGAAGTGATCTAGAAAAGCCACTTGTGTGCACGGTGTGGTCCCAAGGCTGGAGGAAGACCACAAAGCAGTGGCTGGGAAGCTATAGTCGGGTGATGCGCAGCAGTTTGAGGGGGGAGCAGGTAGAAGAGATTCTGGGGTTCGCTAAGCAGCACCTCCTGATGCTGGAGTTGGCGGACATGGTCAAGGGCCGGGGGC
>NW_027858272.1:0-257 GCF_054177405.1 Leptonychotes weddellii
GGAGGGTCAGAGGGAGAAGCAGACTCCCCGCCGAGCAGGGAGCCTGATGTGGGACTCGATCCCGGGACTCCAGGATCATGACCTGAGCCGAAGGCAGTCGCTTAACCAACTGAGCCACCCAGGCGCCGAAAAAGGTGGTGGTTTTATTAAAGCACGGGGACAGGACCCATGGGCAGATAGAGCTGCGCTGGGGTCATGAGCAGTGGCCCAATATATACTTTAAACTTAGGAGGGGTTTAGGGATAGTGTAAGCCTTG
>NW_027858273.1:0-257 GCF_054177405.1 Leptonychotes weddellii
AAACACTGAGTGCTTCCGGAGGCTTATACCTTGAGCAACGGATTCAATACTTCCTGCTAATACTGGGGAGACATCAGCACTATCCAGAGACCAACTCACACTCAGATTACTGTACCCCCCTTCCCCAAAGTCTCTGATTCAGCGGGCCTTGGGGTACACTATGAGAATTTTAACAAGTTCTCAGGTGATGCTGCTGCTGCTGTTCCGGGGTCACACCTGAGAACCACTGCCCTGGCTTCCTCCCTGGGGTCGGGCTG
>NW_027858274.1:0-257 GCF_054177405.1 Leptonychotes weddellii
CTACCCCTCCGATTTCCCCCGCTTCATTCTTCCCCTCCCGCTACCTTCTTCTTCTTCTTTTTTTTTTTTTCTTAACATATATTGCATTATTTGTTTCAGAGGTACAGATCTGAGATTCAACAGTCTTGCACAATTCACAGCGCTTACCAGAGCACATACCCTCCCCAGTGTCTATCACCCAGTCACCCCATCCCTCCCATGGGTGGGGAGGTTTTAAAAGCCAATAAACAAGGACACATAAAAGCCCCAGAATGTTC
>NW_027858275.1:0-257 GCF_054177405.1 Leptonychotes weddellii
ACTTCATCAAGATAAAAAGCTTCTGCACAGCAAAGGAAACAGTAAAAAAAACAAAGATGCAACCCACGGAATGGGAGAAGATATTTGCAAATGACATTACAGACAAAGGGCTGGTATCCAAGATCTATAAAGAACTTCTCAAACTCAACATCCAAAAAACAAATAAGCAAGTCAAAAAGTGGGCAGAAGACATGAATAGCACTTCTCCAAAGAAGACATACAAATGGCTAACAGACACATGAAAAAATGTTCATCAT
>NW_027858276.1:0-257 GCF_054177405.1 Leptonychotes weddellii
TGGGGTTGGTTCTGAGGTGTGTCCTGTTTGGTCTCTCAGTGGGGCCCGAGAGGAGTGGCCTCCCATAAAATCCCTGTCCTCGCTCCTCCCCTGTGCTTCCTGGGACCGCCACCCAAACCACCTGTTTGCACGCAGATCCTTGTCTCAGTGTCTATTCTGAGGAAAGCGAACCTCAGGCATTAAGGACAATTCTCCTTGCCCACTAAGGTCAGTTATGTCCACTGAGAAAATGGATAAGGGTACATTAGTATATGTGT
>NW_027858277.1:0-1941 GCF_054177405.1 Leptonychotes weddellii
GGAGGCTAAAGAGCATCCTACTGAAGAATGAATGGGTCAACCAGGAAATTAAATAAGAATTTAAAAAATTCATGGAAACAAATGAAAATGAAAACACAACTGTTCAAAATCTTTGGGATGCAGCAAAGGCGGTCCTAAGAGGAACGTATATAGCAATAAAAGCCTTTCTCAAGAAACAAGAAAGGTCTCAAATACACAACGTAACCCTACACCTAAAGGAGCTGAAGAAAGAACAGCAAATAAAGCCTAAACCCAGCAGGAGAAGAGAAATAATAAAGATCAGAGCAGAAATTAATGAAATAGAAACCAAAAGAACAGTAGAACAGATCAATGAAACTAGGAGCTGGTTCTTTGAAAGAATTAATAAGATTGATAAACCCCTGGCCAGACTTATCAAAAAGAAAAGAGAAAGGACACAAAAAAATAAAATCATGAATGAAAGAGGAGAGGTCACAACCAACACCAAAGAAATACAAACAATTATAAGGACATATTATGAGCAAGTATATGCCAGCAAATTAGATAATCTGGAAGAAACTGATGCATTCCTAGAGATGTATCAACTCCCAAAACTGCACCAGGATGAAACAGAAAACCTGAACAGACCTATAACCAGTAAAGAAATTGAAGCAGTCATCAAAAATCTCCCAACAAACAAAAGCCCAGGGCCAGATGGCTTCCCAGGGGAATTCTACCAAACATTTAAAGAAGAATTAATACCTATTCTTCTGAAACTGTTCCAAAAAATAGAAATGGAAGGAAAACTTCCAAACTTGTTTTATGAGGCCATCATTAGCTTTATCCCCAAACCAAAGACCTCATCAAAAAGGAGAATTACAGATCAATATCCTTGAAGAACATGGATGCAAAAATTCTCACCAAAATACTAGCCAATAGGTTCCAACAGTACATTAAAAGGATTATTCACCACGACCAAGTGGGATTTATCCCTGGGCTACAAGGTTGGTTCAACATCCACAAATCAATCCATGTGATACAATACATTAATAAAAGAAAGAACAAGAACCATATGATCCTCTCAAGAGATGCAGAAAAAGCATTTGACAAAGTACAGCAAGCATCCTTTCTTGATCAAAACTCTTCAGAGTACAGGGATAGAGGGTATATACCTCAATATCATAAAAGCGATCTATAAAAACCCACAGGAAATATCATTCTCAATGGGGAAAAACTGAGAGCTTTCCCCCTAAGGTCAGGAACACAGCAGGGATGTCCACTATCACCACTGCTACTCAACATAGCCAAAGCAATCAGACAACAAAAAGAAATAAAAGGCATCAAAATCGGCAAAGAAGAAGTCAAGATCTCACTCTTTGCAGATGATATGATACTTTCTTTTTCTTTAAAGATTTTATTTATTTATTTGAGATAGAGAGAGCATGAGAGGGGGGAGGGTCAGAGGGAGAAGCAGACTCCCTGCTGAGCAGGGAGCCCGATGCGGGACTCGATCCTGGGACTCCAGGATCATGACCTGAGCCGAAGGCAGTCGCCTAACCAACTGAGCCACCCAGGCGCCCGATGATATGATACTTTATGTGGAAAACCCTAAAGACTTTACCCCAAAACTGCTAGAACTCATACAGGAATTCAGTCAAGTGGCAGGATATAAAATCAATGCACAGAAATCAGTGGCATTCCTATACAACAACAATAAGACAGAAGAAAGAGAAATTAAGGAGTTGATCCCATTTACAATTGCACCCAAAACCATAAGATACCTAGGAATAAATCTAACCAAAGAGACAAAGGATCTGTACTCAGAAAACTATAAAATACTCATAAAAGAAATTGAGGAAGACACAAAGAAATGGAAAAACATTCCATGCTCATGGATTGGAAGAACAAATATTGTGAAGATGGCAATGCTACCTAGAGCAAACTACAATGCAATCCCCATCAAAATACCATCCACTTTTTTCA
>NW_027858278.1:0-257 GCF_054177405.1 Leptonychotes weddellii
GAAGGCAGACGCTTAACGACTGAGCCACCCAGGCGCCCCCTTCCTTTTTTTTTTTTTAAAAAAAAAATCAATTTCGAAATAATTTCCTATATAACAGAAAGATGTACAAGACTAGTAGCAAGAATTGCCATATACCTTCTCCCAGATTCACTAATTGTTAACATCCGGTGCCATTTGTCCTGCTGTTCTCATTCATATTTGCGCTCACTCTCTCTGGATGTGTGTGTGTGTGTGTGTGTGTGTGTGTGTGTGTGTGT
>NW_027858279.1:0-257 GCF_054177405.1 Leptonychotes weddellii
CCGCCCTTCAAGAACCACACAGTGCGGTTGGTCAGGCAAGAAATAGAATAAAGGGGGCGCCTGGGTGGCTCAGTCGTTAAGTGTCTGCCTTCGGCTCAGGTCATGATCCCAGGGTCCTGGGGTCCAGCCCCGCATCGGGCTCCCTGCTCAGCGGGAAGCCTGCTTCTCCCTCTCCCACTCCCCCTGCTTGTGTTCCCTCTCTGGCTGTCTTTCTCTCTGTCAAATAAATAAAACCTTTAAAAAAAAAGAAAAAGAAA
>NW_027858280.1:0-257 GCF_054177405.1 Leptonychotes weddellii
TTCGTCTCCCCCCTCCAATTCCCCCCCCTTCATTTTTCCCTTCCTACTACCTTTTGTTTTTTTTAACATATAAGGTATTATTTGTTTCAGAGGTACAGGTATATGATTCAACAGTCTTACACAATTCACAGCACTCACCATAGCCCATACCCTCCCCGATGTCTATCACCCAGACAACCCATCCCTCCCAACCCCCACCGCTCCAGCAACCCACAGTTTGTTTCCTGAGATTAAGAATTCCTCATATCAAATTCTTA
>NW_027858281.1:0-257 GCF_054177405.1 Leptonychotes weddellii
CTTAAGCTTTTTCAATAAACACACTGACCCTAGAAAGTTTTATGATACATGACATGATCCATTTTGAAGGAGTGTCATAGGACTTGGTTCTCTAGGTCTTGACTTCTCCTAGAAGACAGTCCAATGCACATGGACAGTATCAGTTACGTGATCAGGTTTGTGTTCTTGGGTGAATGTTCATTCTTACAAAGGAGGCGCTGTCTGTGACTTTTTTGAGCATTGTGGTCTATATACGGTAATATATAGAAGTCAAGCGC
>NW_027858282.1:0-257 GCF_054177405.1 Leptonychotes weddellii
AAATGAGATGATCTCTAGCATCCAAGATGTAAGAGTCAGTATTTTATACACATTCTATGCTCCACAGTCTTTTAATTCATTTTTACAAATTGAAGAATGAATATTGATAGGGGACAGTTTACTAAGAAACACATTAAAAAATGTTTTTCAATAAAATAAATTATCATTAAAAGTTGTGCCACTCGATCAGATTACAAAACAGCAACTGAACTTAAATTTTCCCTCCTCTTTATTTCTCTTTCTACAGCTTACTCTTG
>NW_027858283.1:0-257 GCF_054177405.1 Leptonychotes weddellii
AAATACAATTTCTTGAAATCAAGAGAGTTCTAGTAACCAAGACAGACAGTCACCATCTGTGTAGAAAGTGATTCCTACCAGAATGTGGACAGTGAAAAATAGGATGTCTGCATAATGTCCTCTCCGATATAATTTCCGCCTCTCCACCTCTCCTGTGCAGCTGTTACACACCGTGCTCACCCACACCGCTGAGTCTGGCCAGGCCACATGTTGCTGGTCACAGTCAATATTGTCCTCTCCCTTTCCTTCTAATTTTG
>NW_027858284.1:0-257 GCF_054177405.1 Leptonychotes weddellii
CCTAAAGATGTCCATTCCCTAATCCCCAGAACCTGTGAATATGTTGTGTTACATTGTTTAAAATAGGGAGATTATCCTGGATTATCTGGGTGGGACCGAATCTAATTACATGAGCCTTTAAAAGCAGAAACATTTTTCCAGCTGGGAGCAAAAACTGCAGCAAGAGAAATCAGAGAGATTTGTCATGAGAAGGATTAAACATGTAGTTGCTGGCTCAGAGACTTAGAGGACCACCTGCAGAGACTGGAGAGAGGTCC
>NW_027858285.1:0-257 GCF_054177405.1 Leptonychotes weddellii
GGCAGACACAAGGGAGAAGGATGGGGGCGGGGGGGGTGGGATGAACCAGGATCCACGCCTGTCGCCGCGATGCTCTTCAACTCCGGCCCATGGCAGCCCCATGGGATCACGCCATCCGCCGTGTGGCCAGACCGTCTGATGGTTCAAGAGGCGCCAACTAAAATTATTTCAACACATTGGAGGGCCGAGTCTCTCTCAGGGGAACGCCCGTGTCAAGGGAGGCCGAATAGTAAGAAACAGAGCGCGATCTTTTAGAC
>NW_027858286.1:0-257 GCF_054177405.1 Leptonychotes weddellii
CCTAAAGATGTCCATTCCCTAATCCCCAGAACCTGTGAATATGTTGTGTTACATTGTTTAAAATAGGGAGATTATCCTGGATTATCTGGGTGGGACCTAATCTAATTACATGAGCCTTTAAAAGCAGAAACATTTTTCCAGCTGGGAGCAAAAACTGCAGCAAGAGAAATCAGAGAGATTTGTCATGAGAAGGATTAAACATGTAGTTGCTGGCTCAGAGACTTAGAGGACCACCTGCAGAGACTGGAGAGAGGTCC
>NW_027858287.1:0-257 GCF_054177405.1 Leptonychotes weddellii
CGAGGGAGTTAAGTCAAGCCTGGAAGGCAGGAGAACCGGAGCAGAGGCTGAGCTGTGCTGTCGGCCTGGCTCTGCGCTCCTGCAGGGTGGCGCTGGGGACACGACAGCGCACCGCGCACCCGCCCCCACCCCCACCCCCCGGCAGGCCCTCTCCTTCCCCGTTCAGATAGTCTTACTGCAGTTCTGAAGGGGGAACTGTCCCCTTAAACCTCAAATGCCAGATGGGCCGGCGGTCCTTGGAGCATTCTCGTGTCGTG
>NW_027858288.1:0-257 GCF_054177405.1 Leptonychotes weddellii
AGATAAAGAGTCCAGATTAGTTGTCTTGCATATTATCCCCCATGATACTGTGATTTAGTTAATACTTGGTTTTGGTCTAAGTCCAGCTCCTAGCTCCTGAAACCCTAGTTACTTCCTAGTTCAGAGCCATAGGGGCATCTTCTGTTATGTTGTTCTTGACGTAGTTCCAGAGCTATAAAGGTGAAATGGGGCCTTATTATGAACAACAAGCCCCTTTCAACCACACCTGAGTTTGTTCAAAGGTGACTTGACACACC
>NW_027858289.1:0-257 GCF_054177405.1 Leptonychotes weddellii
TTGATGGTTATCCGATGGGAGGTGGGTGGGGGATGGGATAAATAGAGGGGGGCACTTGTTGTGATGAGCACTGGGTGTTTTATGGAAGTATTGAATCACTGTGTTGTACACCTGAAACTAATATTACACTGTATGTTAACTGGAATTTAAATACTTTTGAAATTTTATTTTGCTAAATATAGTAAGAAAGGTGTTTCTGCTTTTATTTTTCCTTAACTGTGGAGATTTTAGCAGATATCAAAACCTTCTTTGCATCA
>NW_027858290.1:0-257 GCF_054177405.1 Leptonychotes weddellii
CTTATTTATAAGCGTAGTTTTGAATTTCCACATGGCAGAAGTTTCTTTATGTGTGTTTTTTTTTTTTTTTTTGCTGTGGATATCATTGTATGTTCTAATATTTCATCAATTCTTGTATTTTGGATCATCCATTTGGCTTCCCTCCACCCTTGTGTTTGAACAACATCTTTTCTGATTTCTTTTAGTGAGGTTTGATGGTGGAAATTTTTCTCAATTTGCTTGAAAAATCTTTATTTTACCATTGTTAGTAAAAAGTA
>NW_027858291.1:0-257 GCF_054177405.1 Leptonychotes weddellii
CATTTAGTCTTGGAATAAGACAATGTTGTAACCATCAGTGTGACATTTGTGATGTGGGTATGAACAAGAACCCCCAAAGCTATTTCCTTTCTTGTTCAGAAGGAGGAATACTGAGTGGATAATTACCTCGGTGGTCAGTGAGTGGTGTCTGGCCTAGTGCAGTTGTAGTCAAAGCTTAAAACGCCCCTGGGGGGGGGGGGGTGGTGGAGCAAGATGGCGGAGGAGTAGGAGACCTGGATTTCGTCTCCTCTCAGGAA
>NW_027858292.1:0-257 GCF_054177405.1 Leptonychotes weddellii
GCCATAATTTGAGGATTTTTTGAAAAAATAAAATCCTATCGAGGCAGATGGAGATGGCCACAGGTTTTGAGTTCATGTAACCATTTCCCATGAGAGACAAATGAGCTCTAGGTGCAAGTCAGCAGAAGAATTTTTCATAGAGTTTCTGCTGGGGGAGCTTCCCAGAGTGATTTAGTGGGGGCAGGGGGTGGGGTTTGGGTGGCCTCTCTCCTGATGCCACCGCCAAGCTGTTGGCCGGGGCTGCTATCTTTTCAAGG
>NW_027858293.1:0-257 GCF_054177405.1 Leptonychotes weddellii
GTCAGCAAATGTAAATTGGAAAAACATAGCTGTATAAAGAAAAGGATGTTCAAATTTGTCAACAGAGCAAAATGCAAAGCTATGCTATATACTAGAGACACATCTACATCAAGTTTAGAATTATTAGAATAACAGGATGAACAAACATATACCAGCATAAAAATGTGAAGAAAGTAAAGTTGGAAATTTTAACATCTGATGAGGTAACAATCAGTCAGAGCATTAAGAAAAGGCAAAGAGGCTTTTAAAAAAAAAAG
>NW_027858294.1:0-257 GCF_054177405.1 Leptonychotes weddellii
ACACAGTCCATTGAGCATCTGACTCTTGGTTTCAGCTCAGATCATGATCTCAGGGTCGTGAGATCCAGCCCCACATGGGGCTCCGCGCTCAGCACTGAGTCTGCTTAAGAGTCTCTCTCCTTGGGCGCCTGGGTGGCTCAGTTGGTTAAGCGACTGCCTTCGGCTCAGGTCATGATCCTGGAGTCCTGGGATCGAGTCCCGCGTCGGGCTCCCTGCTCAGCGGGGGGTCTGCTTCCCCCTCTGCCCTCTTCCCTCTC
>NW_027858295.1:0-257 GCF_054177405.1 Leptonychotes weddellii
CTCTTTGTTGACTTGGCTCCATGCCCTCCATGCTCAGGGCCTGACACAGAACCTCCATCGGTAGGCACAGCTCTCATTAGAAGTCTCAGGGACCTCTGGTCATCTCCAGGGAGGGCCCAGCTCACAGCATAAGCAACCAAATGCAAAGTGCCACAGTCACAAATAGCATGTATAGTATGACAATATTTTGGTTT
Organism: Leptonychotes weddellii; assembly: GCF_054177405.1. Taxonomy (NCBI): domain Eukaryota; kingdom Metazoa; phylum Chordata; class Mammalia; order Carnivora; family Phocidae; genus Leptonychotes; species Leptonychotes weddellii. The sequence continues at coordinate 195 of NW_027858295.1, forward strand.
TTTTTTAAAAAAACCATGTATGTTGAAATTATATGGTATTTGCCTTTCTCTGACTGACTGCTT
>NW_027858296.1:0-257 GCF_054177405.1 Leptonychotes weddellii
GCCATAATTTGAGGATTTTTTGAAAAAATAAAATCCTATCGAGGCAGATGGAGATGGCCACAGGTTTTGAGTTCATGTAACCATTTCCCATGAGAGACAAATGAGCTCTAGGTGCAAGTCAGCAGAAGAATTTTTCATAGAGTTTCTGCTGGGGGAGCTTCCCAGAGTGATTTAGTGGGGGCAGGGGGTGGGGTTTGGGCGGCCTCTCTCCTGATGCCACCGCCAAGCTGTTGGCCGGGGCTGCTATCTTTTCAAGG
>NW_027858297.1:0-257 GCF_054177405.1 Leptonychotes weddellii
CACCTAGCATCCATCTCTGTTCCCTCTTTGGGACTGGAGGGTGTGGTGTGGCACGTGGAAGCCCTTAAGAAGTACACAGTCAAGGCCCTAGATGATACCCAAAACAGTATTTCTCTAGTAAATACTGAAATGACTCAAATGCGTAAAGCAGTTCTACACAACAGAAACGCATTAGATGTTTTACCTGCTGCACAAGGTGGAACGTGTGCTATTACAAAGACAGAATGCTGGGTGTCCATTCCAGATTATCACAAAAA
>NW_027858298.1:0-1940 GCF_054177405.1 Leptonychotes weddellii
GGCCAGCATTACCTTGATCCCCAAACCAGACAAAGACCCCATCAAAAAGGAGAATTACAAACCAATATCCCTGATGAACATGGGTGCAAAAATTCTCACCAAAATACTAACCAATAGGATCCAACAGTACATTAAAAGGATTATTTTTCACGACCAAGTGCGATTTATTCCTGGGCTGCAAGGTTGGTTCTACATCCGCAAATCAATCAACGTGATACAATACATTAATAAAAGAAAGAACAAGAACCATATGATCCTCTCAACAGATGCAGAAAAACCATTTGACAAAGTACAGCATCCTTTCTTGATTAAAACTCTTCAGAGTGTAGGGATAGAGGGTACATACCTCAATATCCTAAAAGCCATCTGTGAAAAACCTACAGCGAATATCATTCTCAATGGGGAAAAACAGAGCTTTTCCCCTAAGGTCAGGAACATGGCAGGGATGTCCACTATCACCACTGCTATTCCACATAGTATTAGAAGTCCTAGCCACAGCAATCAGACAACAAAAAGAAATAAAAGGAATCCGAATCAGCAAAGAAGAAGTCAAACTCTCACTCTTTGCAGATGATATGATACTTTATGTGGAAAACGCAAAAGACTCCACCCCAAAACTGCTAGAACTCATACAGGATTCAGTAAAGTGGCAGGATATAAAATCAATGCACAGAAATCAATTGCATTTATATACACCAACAAGAAGACTGAAAAAAAGAGAAATTAAAGAGTCGATCTCATTTACAATTGCACACAAAACCATAAGATACCTAGGAATAAATCTAACCAAAGAGGCAAAGAATCTGTACTCAGAAAACTATAAAATACTCATGAAAGAAATTGAGGAAGACATAAAGAAATGGAAAAATGTTCCATGCTCATGGATTGGAAGAACAAATTTTTTTTTAAGATTTTATTTATTTATTTGACAGAGAGACAGTGAGAGAGGGAACACAAGCAGGGGGAGTGGAAGAGGGAGAAGCAGGCCTCCAGCGGAGCAGGGAGCCTGATGCGGGGCTTGATCCCAGAACCCTGGGTCATGACCTGAGCCGAAGGCAGACGCTTAACGACTGAGCCACCCAGGCGCCCCTGGAAGAACAAATATTGTGAAGATGTCAGTGCTACCTAGAGCAATCTGTACATTTAATGCAATTTGTATCAAAATACCATCAACATTTTTCAAAGAAATGGAACAAATAATCCTAAAATTAGTATGGAACCAGAAAAGACCACGAATAGCCAGAGGAATGTTGAAAAAGAAAAACAAAGCTGGTGGCCTCACAATTCTGTACTTCAAGCTGTATTACAAAGCTGTCATCATAAAGACAGCATGGTACTGGCACAAAAATAGGCACATAGATCAATGGAAAAGAATAGAGAACCCCGAAATGGACCCTCAACTCTATGGTCAACTCATCTTTGACAAAGCAGGAAAGAATGTCCAATGGAAAAAAGACACTCTGTTCAACAAATGGTGTTGGGAGAATTGGACAGCCACATGCAGAAGAATGAAACTGGACCATTTCTTTACACCACACACAAAAATAGACTCAAAATGGTTGAAAGACCTAAATGTGAGACAGGAGTCCATCAAAATCCTAAAGGAGAACACAGGCAGCAACCTCTTCGACCTCAGCCACAGCAACTTATTCCTAGAAACATCACCAAAGGCAAGGGAAGCAAGGGCAAAAATGAACTATTGGGACTTCATCAAGATAAAAAGCTTTTGCACAGCAAAGGAAACAGTCAATAAAAGCAAAAGACAACTGACAGAATGGGAGAAGATATTTGCAAATGACATATTAGATAAAGGGCTAGTATCCAAAATCTATAAAGAACTTATCAAATTCAACACCCAAAGAACAAAGAATCCAATCAAGAAATGGGCAGAAGACATGAACAGACATTTTTCCAAAGAAGACATTCAAATGGCCAACAGA
>NW_027858299.1:0-257 GCF_054177405.1 Leptonychotes weddellii
AAAAAAAAACTAATGATGTAATGTATGGTGACTAACATAACATAATAAAATAAAATTAAAAAAAAAAACAACTTCCTATTCAAAAATTAAGCTAAACTAAGTTAAACTGCATTAACTTTTTCTCTTTACCCTTTATCTTCATATTACTCAGGCAAAATAAAATGGATTAACTTTTGAAATTGAAATGCTGAACAAGAATTCCACTATCCTAATCCCTATTATACATAATAATCTGTGGGATCTGGAAGTGAACGGAC
>NW_027858300.1:0-257 GCF_054177405.1 Leptonychotes weddellii
CACCTAGCATCCATCTCTGTTCCCTCTTTGGGACTGGAGGGTGTGGTGTGGCACGTGGAAGCCCTTAAGAAGTACACAGTCAAGGCCCTAGATGATACCCAAAACAGTATTTCTCTAGTAAATACTGAAATGACTCAAATGCGTAAAGCAGTTCTACACAACAGAAACGCATTAGATGTTTTACCTGCTGCACAAGGTGAAACGTGTGCTATTACAAAGACAGAATGCTGGGTGTCCATTCCAGATTATCACAAAAA
>NW_027858301.1:0-257 GCF_054177405.1 Leptonychotes weddellii
CAGGCAGAACCTGAGTATCACCAGCCTAAACACCTGTCCTTGGAACAGCTGGGGAGACCTGAGAAGCCACATTCACTAAACACTCCAAACCAATGTCCTCTGCATCCATTATCTACAAGGCACCCTTCACCAAGCCTCAAACCAAGTGTTTTGTGGGATCATTTCAATTTAGAAAGTAATACTCATTAAAAAAAAAAAAGGCATAACCACAGTTTTGGAGTAGAGCTGATCCTAGTAGAACAGTGCTCCCCTTTCTA
>NW_027858302.1:0-257 GCF_054177405.1 Leptonychotes weddellii
GACTGAGCCACCCAGGCACCCCAATTCTGAGTATTCTTTATTCAGCTTCTTTTCTCTATATATATTCTCTTTCTTATAAACTCATATGTTTCCATGGCCATATCTCTCACTTCTCTGAGGCTAGCGCCATTTAAGTGGCACATCCTAAAAGAGACCTCCCCGTCCCTTCATTCAAAAATCACAGCTGGGGCGCCTGGGTGGCTCAGTTGGTTAAGCGACTGCCTTTGGCTCAGGTCATGATCCTGGAGTCCCTGGAT
>NW_027858303.1:0-257 GCF_054177405.1 Leptonychotes weddellii
GAGCCAAAGGCAGCTGCTTAACCAACTGAGCCACCAGGGTGCCCCAGTAATTGTTTTTTTTTTTTTTTAAACTCCATAATATATTGCTAATAGTTTAGCCACTTTGTTTCTTTTTTTTGTTTTATTTTATTATGTTATATTAGTCACCATACATTACATCATTAGTTTTTGATGTAGTGTTCCATGATTCATTGTTTGCAAATAACACCCAGTGCTCCATTCAATACGTGCCCTCCTTAATACCCATCACCGGGCTG
>NW_027858304.1:0-257 GCF_054177405.1 Leptonychotes weddellii
CCTCTCATGCTCTCTGTCTCTCATTCTCTCTGTCTCAAATAAATAAATAAAATCTTTAAAAAAAAAAAAAAGAATGGAGTGGGTGGGGTGAAGAAGAGCCAGAAGCCAGATGATGCCCTGTCCGATAGATAGCGGCAGAAAGTTTGGACTTTATTCAGATATTAGGGGCAGCCATCGGAGACACTGGATCAGAAGAACCGTATGACCTAATTTATTTTTTTCAAAAGACTTCTTTGGTATTGGGCAAGACTGGATTA
>NW_027858305.1:0-257 GCF_054177405.1 Leptonychotes weddellii
GTTTTAATTCTTGCATTCTTTCTATACCTTATTAGAAATCACTTCGATGAGGAATATGATGAGGAATATGTGTTTACCATTGGCAGCATTTGTTTTAAAAAAATAAACACAGTAAGTAGATGGTCTGGAAGGTAGAGAAATTGTCTTACACCATTCCTTTGGTAATGGAATTCTTCTACCCCTTCAACCGTGAGCATATTTTAGAGAAAACATTAATAAAGCACTCTAGGGGATTCTCCTTAAAAATATAAATGGCT
>NW_027858306.1:0-257 GCF_054177405.1 Leptonychotes weddellii
GGCTCAGGTCATGATCCTGGAGTCCCGGGATCGAGTCCCGCGTCGGGCTCCCTGCTCGGCAGGGAGTCTGCTTCTCCCTCTGACCCTCCTCCCTCTCATGCTCTCTGTCTCTCATTCTCTCTGTCTCAAATAAATAAATAAATAAAATCTTTAAAAAAATATATATATACATGCCCGGAGTTAAACTATTAATTTTTTAACCAAAAGATTTATAATAAAAAACTAGAGTCTCCATATCTAACCCTCTCCATGCAGAG
>NW_027858307.1:0-257 GCF_054177405.1 Leptonychotes weddellii
AAGGTATAATCAGAAATTCATAAGACATCAACAATACTTAAACATGTAAGACTGCTTATGTTCCTAAAAACAAAGTACCAACACCTAAAACCATGGCAGCCACACCGCAATTTTCTTTTGAGATACACATTAAACAAATAATCAAGTCGAAAAATGGGCAGAAGACATGAACTGACACTTCTCCAAAGACGACATACAACTGGCTAACAGACACATGAAAAAATGTTCATCATCATTAGCCATCAGGGAAATTAAAA
>NW_027858308.1:0-257 GCF_054177405.1 Leptonychotes weddellii
AAGGAGACATCATGAGTCCAGCCAAACACTTATTTAGGCCCAGGAAACTCTTCATTCATTCCTCGCTCCCTTCCCATAGCCGTAGCAGCACACGTCCTGGACCATTATCAGGCGAGACCAAGGAACCCATGCTACCTTGGCTGCCAGATTGGTGATCTTCATCCTTGGGGAGCCCCCAGGAGTCTGCCCTTCCTCTCTGAGGCTCCTGGCATCCTCTGGCCTTCAGCCGCCACTCAAGAGTCCTGCATCTGGAGCTT
>NW_027858309.1:0-1940 GCF_054177405.1 Leptonychotes weddellii
AAAGATGAATACCCAACTTTTACATCAACATGGATGGGACTGGAGGAGATTACGCTAAGTGAAATAAGTCAAGCAGAGAAAGTCAATTATCATACGGTTTCACTTATTTGTGGAACATAAGGAATAACATGGAGGACATTAGGAGAAGGAAGGGAAAAATGGGCGGGGGGAATTGGAGGGAGAGATGAACCATGAGAGACTATGGACCTGAGAAACAAACAGGGTTTTAGAGTGGAGGGGGGAGGGGGGGATTGGTTAGGGTATGGGTGATGGGTATTAAGGAGGACACGTACTGCATGGAGCACTGGGTGTTATATGAAAACAATGGATCGTGGATCACTACATCAAAAACTAATGATGTAATGTATGGTGACTAACATAACATAATAAAATTTTTTAAAAAAAGATGAAAATTATAAAACATTTTATAAAAGGAATTAATAAGAAATTGGTTGAGAAAAGAAGAGGATTTAAAAAAAAAAAAAGGGAGAGAATGTAATCAGGCATGAGACTAGAACAAAGCCATACACTAGAGATTTAGGGTATATTTTGGCCTGTTAGAAGAAACTGTATCCCAAAATTTTAAAGAGAGAACAACTTGTATATATACCAAAAATAAGGTTAACTACTATGAAGGAATAGAATATGACTCTAAAAATGAAAAATCAAAAAGATTTTTTATAAAAAGGGATTGATAAGATGTTGGTTGAAAAAGGGAAAAAGAAAAATTAAAAAATATATATATAATTAAAAAAAATAAGTTTTAAAGACTAAAGAATCATGGGGAAAGAGCCATGAATTCTATGTGCAGTATTCCCCTAGTGCTGGAGTTCTGCTGTTCTCATTGATCAGTAAACTTGGTCTTGGCTGGCTGTTCTTGCTGATCTGGGGGAGGGGCCTGTTGTCATGGTTCTCAAATGTCTTTGCTGTTGGCGGAACTGCCTGCCCTTGCCCAGGGTCAGACTAAGTAATCTGCTCAGGTTTGCTCTGGTAGCTTTTTTTCCCTGAAAGATTTCCCTACAGCTTTGGAGGATGAGAGTGAAAATGGCAGCCTCCCAATCTCTGCCCCGGAGGAGCTGAGAACTCGGGGCTCCACTCCTCAGTGAGCCCCTAGAGAAAAGCAATCACTCCCGTCTCCCTGGTCTCCGGCTGCACTCTGTGCTCACCCGGCCTGTGACCGAACTTTTCTATCTCTGGCAAACGACCCCATGTGGAGTCTCCAAGCACAGCAGGTTCCTGGGGTGCGCTCCCCTGCCGCTCCTCCTGGGGGAGGAAGGGGAGTCTCCCTGATTTGCCGCTTGTTGGGTCCCTGCTCAAAGTGTAGTGGCCCAACTGTGCCCACGGATCACGGTTTATGGCAACCCTGAGCTGAGAGCCCATTCCTCGGCTCCATCTCTGCAGCTGGCTTCCACGCTGTGATACCTGGGAGCTCTGCCGCACTCAGGCACCCCCGGTCTTTCTGTGACCCCAAGGGTCCTGAGACCACACTGTCCTAGCGAGGGTTCCACCCCCCGCTTAGCCACTGGAGCGACGTCCCTCAGCAGAGCAGACTTCTAAAATTTCCGATTTTGTGCTCTGCTGCTGTATCACTTGCCAGTAGCGGCCAACGGAGGCCCCCTCCCCTGCCATCTATCTTCCTGAATATCACCTTGGGATTCACTTCTCCGCACGTCCTACCTTCCAGAAAGTGGTCACTTTTCTGTTCAGAGAGCTGTTGCTATTCTTTTCTTCGATCTCCTGTTGAGTTCATAGGTGTTCAGAATGGTTTGATTCCTATCCAGCTGAATTCCTGGGACCAGACGAAATTTAGGTCTCCTACTCCTCTGCCATCTTGCTCCTCCCCCGTACATCATTAGTTTTTGATGTAGTGCTCCATGATTTATTGTTTGTGTATAACACCCAGTGCTCCATGCAATACGTGCCCTCTTTAATACCCATCA
>NW_027858310.1:0-257 GCF_054177405.1 Leptonychotes weddellii
CCGCCCTTCAAGAACCACACAGTGCGGTTGGTCAGGCAAGAAATAGAATAAAGGGGGCGCCTGGGTGGCTCAGTCGTTAAGTGTCTGCCTTCGGCTCAGGTCATGATCCCAGGGTCCTGGGGTCCAGCCCCGCATCGGGCTCCCTGCTCAGCGGGAAGCCTGCTTCTCCCTCTCCCACTCCCCCTGCTTGTGTTCCCTCCCTGGCTGTCTTTCTCTCTGTCAAATAAATAAAACCTTTAAAAAAAAAGAAAAAGAAA
>NW_027858311.1:0-257 GCF_054177405.1 Leptonychotes weddellii
CAATGGAATATTATCCAGCCATATAAAAGAATGAAATCTTGCCATTTGCAAAAACATGGATAGAGCTTGAGAGTGTAATGCAAAGTGAAATAAGTCAGTCAGTGAAAGCCAAATACCATATGATTTCACTCATATGGTATATATATTCAATGGAATATTATCCAGCCATATAAAAGAATGAAATCTTGCCATTTGCAAAAACATGGATAGAGCTTGAGAGTGTAATGCAAAGTGAAATAAGTCAGTCAGTGAAAGAC
>NW_027858312.1:0-257 GCF_054177405.1 Leptonychotes weddellii
TGGGAGAGGGAGAATCAGGCTTCCTGCAGAGCAGGGAGCCCAATGCGGGGCTTGATCCCAGAACCCCGGGATCATGACCTGAGCGAAAGGCAGACGCTTAACAACTGAGCCACCCAGGCGTCCCTGGTAGCTCTGTTTTCAACTTTTTGAGGAACCTCCATACTGTTTTCCAGAGTGGCTGCCCCAGCTTGCATTCCCACCAACAGTGTAGAAAGGTTCCCCTTTCTCCACATCCCTGCCAACATCTGTCATTTTCT
>NW_027858313.1:0-257 GCF_054177405.1 Leptonychotes weddellii
CCCCGGTCCTGGCTGGGGAGGGGCCCGGTCTGAGCAGTTTGCTGGAGCGGCGCCCTTAGTCTTAAAAAGGAGTTTTGCTCATCAGAAGGAGCTCCATCCCCTGAGGGTAAACGCAATAAAAAGCACATAAATGCAAGAAATTAGAGCTGGCCCAGGCGGAGAGGGGCCCATCCTGATTGCTAATCAAATCCCCATTCCTGAAGATCTTTAAAATCCTTCCTGTGCCGTGGTATTGTCTCGAAAGAGCCGTTATCCCT
>NW_027858314.1:0-257 GCF_054177405.1 Leptonychotes weddellii
ATAAAGTATTTAAAATTGGGGGAAACAGAAATTGCAGAATTAATTCCATAAAAATGCAGTCATCTTATACTTACTGAAGCCACATTCACGAAATCGTCATCTGAGAGGGTTTCCAACATTTCGGAGACAGAGGTTCGGATCAGTTTAAGTGTCAATCCACTAACACTTCCACTCCTATTTAAAAAAAAAAAAAAAAAAAAAATGGGTCCCTGACCACGTACTGAAGCAACACCACACATCAGAAGGAAAGGAGACTT
>NW_027858315.1:0-257 GCF_054177405.1 Leptonychotes weddellii
AGAGAAAAATAATTGTGTTCTGCAATGTAATTTTATAAAGTACTGTTCTAAATACTTTCATTTAAACAAAATCATTATGAAAATGTTTTGCACACAGAAATATTTTTGAATACATTTTTAAAATGATCACAAAGTGGGCGCCTGGGTGGCTCAGTTGGTTAAGCGACTGCCTTCGGCTCAGGTCATGATCCTGGAGTCCCGGGATCGAGTCCCGCATCGGGCTCCCTGCTCGGCAGGGAGTCTGCTTCTCCCTCTGA
>NW_027858316.1:0-257 GCF_054177405.1 Leptonychotes weddellii
TTGAGCCCCATGTGTGGGGAAGAGGTTACTTTAAAAAAATAAAATCTTTTTTTTTTTAAAGTTCTTTTATTTAAAAAACAAACACTTTGGGGCGCCTGGGTGGCTCAGTCAGTTAAGCATCGGCCTTCAGCTCAGGTCATGATCCCGGGGTCCTGAGATTGAGCCCCACGTCGGGCTCCCTGCTCAGCGGGGAGTCTGCTTCTCCCTTGCCCTTCCCCCTGCTCGTGTTCTCTTTCTCTCTCTCTCTCTCACAAATA
>NW_027858317.1:0-257 GCF_054177405.1 Leptonychotes weddellii
CGACCGGGCCATCAAACCGAGCCCTGAGCCAGACCTTGCACGCCTCCCACCGTTTCCCTGCCAGAAGAGGGACTTGGGTCTGAGACCCTCCCCAGGGGAGGCTGCCAGGCTGACTGCGGCTCTGGGACCCCCACGTGGACAAAGCCTCCCGAGGCGCCCCCAGGACCACGAGCCGGGCTCACCTTTCTCCCCGCGTACTCCTTTCTCCCCTCGGTCTCCTGGAGAAGAGACAGGAGGATGGGCCCCCCGATGCAGGG
>NW_027858318.1:0-257 GCF_054177405.1 Leptonychotes weddellii
AGTTTGAGGAAATATTCTATAAGGCAGAAGTTATTCCCCAGATTTTTACAAGTTGTAATTTAGGAACTACCATAGTCTCAAATTATTTAGGCATATGACAGACACTCAGCAAATACTTGATTCTTTCCAAAATGCAGATTTAATCATTTTATTTCCCTACTTTAAATCCTTAAATGATTCACCAAATAGCTCCTCACATAATACGTTTGTCTAAAGATTTTCTTATGTTTATAAGATTTGCTTGGGTAGACTAAAGA
>NW_027858319.1:0-257 GCF_054177405.1 Leptonychotes weddellii
CGTGTCAGGAGCGCGTCTGGGATCCGGTGGTTTGCGCATTCTTCAAGGAAATGTAATGATGTAATGATGCCGTAACCCCCCTTTTCAGTATAGGTTGGCCATGCATCCCCGTTGGTAGGGAGTTACTTAGAAGGCGTTTCGGTGCACGCCTTCCCCAAGGATTCCACCTGCAGGACAGACCGACGAGGAGAACGTGCACACGTCTGTAGAGATCTCATAACCACAGAGTTGACGTGCTCGGTACTTGGTAGAAGCAA
>NW_027858320.1:0-1940 GCF_054177405.1 Leptonychotes weddellii
GATGAATACCCAACTTTTACATCAACATGGATGGGACTGGAGGTGATTATGCTAAGTGAAATAAGTCAAGCAGAGAAAGTCAATTATCATATGGTTTCACTTATTTGTGGAACATAAGGAATAGCATGGAGGACATTAGGAGAAGGAAGGGAAAAATGGGCGGGGGGAATTGGAGGGAGAAATGAACCATGAGAGACTATGGATCTGAGAAACAAACAGGGTTTTAGAGGGGAGGGGCAGGGGATTGGTTATCCCAGTGATGGGTATTGAGGAGGGCACATACTGCATGGAGCACTGGGTGTTATACGAAAACAATGGATCGTGGATCACTACATCAAAAACTAATGATGTATTGTACGGTGACTAACATAACTTAATAAAATAAAAAAAAGATATTAAAGCATAGACACTAAGAACAAAAACAAAAACAGAAAGCCACAATGAGCTACCACTTCAACCTGCTAGAATGGCTATAATAGGAAAAAAATTAAAAACAGAACAAAGCAAGTGTTGGTGAAAATGTTGAGCAATTGGAACACTTGTACATTTATGGTCAAAATGTAAAATGGTGTAGCCACTGTAGGAAACAGGTAGGTCTCAAAATATTAAACATAGAGCTACCACTTGACTCAACAATTCTCTTAAGAGAAATGAAAATATATGTCCACACCAAAACTTATACACAAATATTCATAGCACCATAGTTTATAATGGACAACAGGTGGAAACAACCCAAATATCCATCAACTGGTCGATGGATAAACAGAATGTAGCATATCGATACCACGACATATTATTTGGCATAGAAAGGAAAGAAGTTCAGATACACACTATCACGTGGATGAACCTTGAAAACGTCATATTAAGTGAAAGCCAGTCACAACCTGCCACATATAATATGGTTCCATTTATATGAAGTATCTTGAATAGGCAAATATAGAGACAGGAAGTAGATTAGTGGTTGCCTAGGGCTGGGTAGGTTGGGGGCATGGAGGTAACAGCAAAGGGGTGGATGAAGATTGGGAGTGATGAGAAAGTCCTCCAACTGGCTGAGGTGACTGTTGCCCGACTCCGTGAATGCACTACAAACTGGTGAAGTGTGTACCCTCAATAGGTGAATTGCGTGCTATGTTAATTCTATCTCAAGCCATCACAAAACAAAGGTAATCTAACAACTAAGGAATGAATGCCTAGTAGGAATGGGGATACCAGCGGTCAGGCTCAAGATTACCCTCACCTGACAGCCAGTTGACTCTTGACATTTATCACAGTCCAGCGCGTCTAGGACATTCTCTGGAAATGCTCCATTTGAAGCACTGGGCATCTGAGAGCATCACCTGCCATCTGATGATTTTTGACCAGTGAAAATGTGCCAACCACCACATTCACCCAAATCGTCACCATGTAACTCTTGGCTTTTCTTCATATCAAAGTGAACTATAACATGAAAGAAATTTGGCATTCTTGAGGCAAACTATTCCACAGAGCAGACTATCCAAAGGTGATTTAAAACAGTAGTTTTATTTTTTATTTTTTTAAAGATTTTATTTATTTGACAGAGAGAGCACAAGCAGAGGGAGAGAGAGGGAGAAGCAGGTTCCCCGCCGAGCAAGGAGCCCGATGTGGAACTCGATCCCAGGACCCTGGGATCATGACCTGGGCCGAAGGCAGCCGCTTAACTGACTGAGCCACCCAGGTGTCCCTAAAACAGTAGTTTTAGACATGTGCCAACAAGTCATGTGATTAGTAGCTCAAGGGAGCTGGTGGGCAAGGGAATGCTTGGGAGGCCATTCATCACTCATCTGTGCAAAAGCACACTTTATTTATTCTATTGTTAACTAAGTCTTTTGATTGACCTCATAAAAAGAGCTCCTACAAAAATCAATGAGTAAAAGACCAGTCACCCATTGGGAAAAGAACATAACAATACAGTTCACAGG
>NW_027858321.1:0-257 GCF_054177405.1 Leptonychotes weddellii
CAACAACACTCAGTTTGTTTCCTGCAATTAAGAATTCCTCATATCAATGAGATCATATGATACATGTCTTTCTCTGTTTGACTTATTTCACTCAACATAATACCCTCCAGTTCCATCCACGTCGTTGCAAATCACAAGCCTAGTTTTTAACAAAAAAACAAAGAAGGTAGAGGAAGAAGGAGCAGAAAAAAAATGGAGGTAGGCAGAGGCTCCTAAAGCCTTGGACACTTTAAGAGCAATCTTCTAAGTAACTTTTG
>NW_027858322.1:0-257 GCF_054177405.1 Leptonychotes weddellii
TCGAGTCCCGCATCGGGCTCCCTGCTCGGCAGGGAGTCTGCTTCTCCCTCTGACCCTCCCCCCTCTCATGCTTTCTGCCTCTCATTCTTTCTCTCTCAAATAAATAAATAAAATCTTAAAAAAGAAGAAGAAAAAGAAGAAGCCGAAAGAGAAAGCTCCGGGAAGGAGGGTGCCGTCCTCGGCTCTGGAAGGGTTCCCCAGAGCTGGGTCAGGCTAGCCTGGCCTGACGGTGGGGAGCAAGGAGTGAGCAGTGCTCC
>NW_027858323.1:0-257 GCF_054177405.1 Leptonychotes weddellii
ATAAAATCTTAAAAACAACAACAACAACAACAAAGAAATTTGCTTCCCTCACAGATTATGGGAAAGGCTCTGGGATAAATCTGTCAAGTAAGGAACAAGTCTTCCTATTAGGACCTCTAACCTTTAAAAGAAAGTAGTAAAAGATGACAATTAGCCTATGCGTGACCCTGTTTGATTTTAGACTATGAGCACGACCAAGCTCATAATAGGAAGCTTATACTTTTAACTCAATGGGAAACTTGTGTCCATTGGAAATA
>NW_027858324.1:0-257 GCF_054177405.1 Leptonychotes weddellii
GGAGGGTCAGAGGGAGAAGCAGACTCCCTGCTGAGCAGGGAGCTTGATGCGGGACTTAATCCTGGGACTCCAGGATCATGACCTGAGCCGAAGGCAGTCGTTCAACCAACTGAGCCACCCAGGTGCCCCTAATGTTTTCTTTAATAAATACTCCATGTTTTTATTTTTGGTGACTTATTTAAAAAATCTTTCTTGGGGGTGCCTGGGTGGCTCAGTCGTTAAGTGTCTGCCTTTGGCTCAGGTCATGATCCCAGGGT
>NW_027858325.1:0-257 GCF_054177405.1 Leptonychotes weddellii
GAGATGAGATTGTGCTGAGCCGCCAAGCGGGGGAGCGGGAGCGGGAGCAGCTTCTGAGGCCTCCCTGGGGTGCCCACGTAGCACGCACGGGGCTTCCATTTCCTCCAGTGTGGCGCCAGCATCCTGGCCTTTGTCATCCAGGCAAACAAAACAGCGAGATGCCAATTTCCTGTCTTCACCACCTGGTGCCCCCGTGCCCTCCGATGTCCTAAAGAAAACGTGTGTCTGCCCGTCTCCACTGGATGCCCCCGAGAGCC
>NW_027858326.1:0-257 GCF_054177405.1 Leptonychotes weddellii
GCTGCACACACAGAGCTGGAGCCCCCGGCCTGGTGACTTTGGGAGGGGGGAGCCCGGGGAGCCGGAGAAGCTGGGGGCCCGGCGCACGCGGTGCTGGCAGGGGTTAAAAACAGCGCTGAGAACCTAAGCCTGTTGGGGCCTGACTGGAGACACTGCGGGCTCGGGCTAGGGGCATTGTTCTCAGGATGCTTTGATCAGGGACTCTCACTGCCTCAGGGCAAGGAAGTTTGGGGCTCTGCATTCTTGAGGTTTCTCAG
>NW_027858327.1:0-257 GCF_054177405.1 Leptonychotes weddellii
TTTCCCAAGATTTTATTTATCTATTTATTTATAAATTTATTCATCTATTCGACAGAGAGAGAGAGAGAACAGAGAGGGAGAAGGAGAAGCAGGCTCCCCGCTAAGCAGGGAACCCAACAGGCTCCTATCCCAGGACGCTGGGATCATGACCTGAGCCAAAGGCAGATGCTTATCCAACTGAGCCACCCAGACACCCCTCTTTGTACTTAAAAAAAAAATTATTTATTTATTTGAGAGAGAGCAGGAGGAGGGGCAGA
>NW_027858328.1:0-257 GCF_054177405.1 Leptonychotes weddellii
TCTTACAAAGCTAGACATACTCTCGCACTCCTGGGAATTTATATCAGAAAATGAACACGTATGTGTACACAAAACCTGGACACAATGTTCACAGTAACTTTATTTGTAACAGCCAAACACTGGAAACAAGGAAAATGTCCTTCCCTATGTGAATGACTAAACTATTGTGTTCAATTATTGATGCAGGTAAAAACTTGGATGTACCTCAAAGACATTATGCAAAGTGAAAAAAGCCCATCACAGAAGGTCACATACTG
>NW_027858329.1:0-257 GCF_054177405.1 Leptonychotes weddellii
CATGATTCCATGCAGAGCCATCTGTTTCCTTCTAATCAGTTGTTCATCAGGAAATCCGCCCTGGAGATGAAAGTCAAGGTTAAAGAACAGGTAATAAGATGGTAGGACCAGGAACTCTGGAAGTGGGTCGTCCAGGTTTGCTAGATGACAAGGTGTAAAACTTACCTAAGGTGCATCAGATACTCCCAGGTAATCATAGAAAGCTCAGGCCACATAGCTCCCTAGGAATGCATCCCTAGGAATGTCTCCAAATGCAA
>NW_027858330.1:0-257 GCF_054177405.1 Leptonychotes weddellii
CTTTCCTTGTATACCCTCCCTATATGTGTAACAGCCTCTCTGTTTTCACATTCAGTACTCCATATTGCTATCTTATCACCTTTAGTTCTAACATTAACAACAGCTCCACATACATCATCACTGTAGTCATCAAAAGATTCTCCAATAAGGCACAGCAGTGTCTCTAGCCAAAAGCGATCCAGGTCACTTCGTCTCTGCTGCTTGTTCAATGTAATTAGCCATCGTCCTCCTCGTTTGTTTTTCTCATCTTCCCACAT
>NW_027858331.1:0-1940 GCF_054177405.1 Leptonychotes weddellii
CCAGTTCCATCCACGTCGTTGCAAATGGCAAGATCTCATTCCTTTTGATGGCTACATAATATTCCATTGTATATATATACCACATCTTCTTTATCCATTCATCTATTGATGGACATCTTGGCTCTTTCCACAGTTTGGCTATTGTGGACATTGCTAGGGTAGCTCTATTTTCAACTTTGAGGAACCTCCCTACTGCTTTCCAGAGTGACTGCACCTGCTTGCCTTCCCACCAATAGTGTAGGAGGGTTCCCCTTTCTCCACATCCCCGCCAACATCTGTTGTTTCCTGACTTGTTAATTTTAGCCATTCTGACTGGTTTGAGGTGATATCTCATTGAGGTTTTGATTTGGATTTCCCTGATGCCGAGGAATGCTGTACACTTTTTCATGTGTCTGTTGGCCATTTGGATGTCTTCTTTGGAAAAATGTCTGTTCATGTCTTCTGCCCATTTCTTGATTGGATTATTTGATCTTTGGGTGTTGAGTTTGATAAGTTCTTTATAGATTTTGGATACTAGTCCTTTATCTCATATGTCATTTGCAAATATCTTCTCCCATTCTGTTGATTGTCTTTTGGTTTTGCTAACTGTTTCCTTTGCTTTGCAAAAGCTTTTTATCTTGATGAAGTCCCAATAGTTCATTTTTGCCCTTTCTTCCCTTGCCTTTGGCGATGTTTCTAGGAAGAAGTTGCTGAAGCTGTCATCAAAGAGGCTGCTGCCTGTGTTCTCCTCCGGATTTTGAGGGATTCCTGCCTCACATTTAGGTCTTTCATCCATTTTGAGTCTATTTTTGTGTGTGGTATAAGATATGGTCCAGTTTCATTCTTCTGCATGTGGCTGTCCAATTCTCCCAACATCATTTGTTGAAGAGACTCTCCTTTTTCCATGGGATATTCCTTCCTGCTTTGTCGAAGATTCGTTGACTATAAAGTTGAGTCCATTTCTGGGCTCTCTATTCTTTTGTTGTTGTTGTTGTTCCTTTGATTTAATTATTTTTTTTATTATTATCTTATGCTAAAACCGTACATTACATCATTAGTTTTTGATGTAGTGTTCCATGATTCATTGTTTGCTTATAACACACAGTGCTCCATGCAGTACGTGCCCTCTTTAATACTCATCACCAGACTAACCAATCCCCCCACCACCCTCCTCTCTAGAACCCTCAGTTTGTTTTTCAGAGTCCATAGTCTCTCATGGTTCGTCTCCCCCTCCAATTTCCCCCCTTTCATTCTTCCCCTCCTGCTATCTTCCTCTTCTTTTTTTTAAATTTTATTATGTTATGTTAGTCACCATACAATACATCATCAGTTTTTGATGTAGTGATCCACGATCCATTGTTTTCATATAACACCCACTGCTCCATGCAGTACGTGGCCTGCTTAATACCCATCACCGGGCTAACCAATACCCCCTCCCCCTCCCCTCTAAAACCCTGTTTGTTTCTCAGGTCCATAGTCTCTCATGCTTCATCTCTCCCTCCAATTCCCCCCACCCATTTTTCCCTTCCTTCTCCTAATGTTCTCCATGTTATTGCTTATGTTCCACAAATAAGTGAAACCATATGATAATGGACTTTCTCTGCTTGACTTATTTCATTTAGCATAATCTCCTCCAGTCCCACCCATGTTGATGTGAAAGTTGGGTATTCATCTTTTCTAATGGCTGAGTAATATTCCATTGTATATATGGACCACATCTTCTTTATCCATTCATCTGTTGAAGGGCATTTCGGCTATTTCCACATTTTGGCTATTGCAGACATTGCTGCTATGAACATTGGGGTGCATATGGCCCTTCTTTTCACTACATCTGTGTCTTTGGGGTAAATACCCAGGAGTGCAATTGCTGGGTCATACGGTAGCTCTATTTTAAAATTTTTGAGGAACCTCCACACTGCTTTCCAAAGCGGCTGTACCAACTTGCATTCCCACCAACAGTG
>NW_027858332.1:0-257 GCF_054177405.1 Leptonychotes weddellii
AGGGCAGAGGGAGAAGCAGACTCCCCGCCGAGCAGGGAGCCCGATGCGGGACTCGATCCCGGGACTCCAGGATCATGACCTGAGCCGAAGGCAGTCGCTTAACCAACTGAGCCACCCAGGCGCCCTGGCTGTCTTCTTTTAAAAGAAGTTCTATTTGAGTCTTCTGCCCATTTTATAATTGGATTGCTTGTTTGTTCTGCTCTTGAATTGTATGAGTTCCTCATATATTTTGGATATTAACCCCTTAACAGATGGTT
>NW_027858333.1:0-257 GCF_054177405.1 Leptonychotes weddellii
AAACGCACCTTTCACCCGCTGGGAGGAGAGCGGCTCAGAGGAGAGGCACTTTCCTAGGGCAGGAAGTGATCTAGAAAAGCCACTTGTGTGCACGGTGTGGTCCCAAGGCTGGAGGAAGACCACAAAGCAGTGGCTGGGAAGCTATAGTCGGGTGATGCGCAGCAGTTTGAGGGGGGAGCAGGTAGAAGAGATTCTGGGGGTCGCTAAGCAGCACCTCCTGATGCTGGAGTTGGCGGACATGGCCAAGGGCCGGGGGC
>NW_027858334.1:0-257 GCF_054177405.1 Leptonychotes weddellii
TCCTGGGACTGAGCCCCACTTTGGGCTCCCTGCTTGGCGGGGAGCCTGCTTCTCCCTTTCCCTCTGCCTGACGCTCTGCCTGCTTGTACTTTCTCTCTGTCAAATAAATAAATAAAATCTTAAAAAAAAAAGATCACTGTCTCTTAATTAAAACATTACATAAGCTCTACTCATCAAAGTAGAACTATAAGGTTGTCTGTCTACCAGAGAGCAGTGCGCTAAAGAAAGGACTCCAAAATGATCACATCCATGCCTCT
>NW_027858335.1:0-257 GCF_054177405.1 Leptonychotes weddellii
ACAGCAGGATCCCATCCTTTTTCCTGGTTGCATACATAATATTCCATTGGGCATATACCTCTTCCTCCTTATCCATTCATCTATCAGTGGACTCTTAGGTTGCTTCCATATCTTGACTATTGTAAAAAATGCTGCAGTACACATAGGGGTGCATATGTCTTTTCAAATTAGTGCTATCATTTCCTTTGGGTGAATACCTGATGAGAGAAAACAGAACAAAGGCTGGACTTTGCTGCAGCTTGTAGTCTTCAGGCTTA
>NW_027858336.1:0-257 GCF_054177405.1 Leptonychotes weddellii
TTCCTTTGCTCATTTGTTTTGTTTTTTAAATTCCACATATGTGTGAAATCATATGGTGTTTGTCTTTCTCTGACTTATTTCACTTAGCATTATACTCCCTAGTTCCATGCGTGTCATTGCAAATGGCAAGATTTCATTCTTCTTTATGGCTGAATAATATTCCATTCTTATATACATTATTTATATATATATATATATATACACACACACACATATATATAAAATATACACACACCACATCTTCTTTAGCCATTCAT
>NW_027858337.1:0-257 GCF_054177405.1 Leptonychotes weddellii
CACCGGGGTCATGAGGAGTGGCCCATCATATACTTTCAAGTTGGGAGGGGGTTAGGAAAGCGTAAGTCTCTAAGGAATTTGGAAGCAAGGTTTCCAGGACCTCGAGGGGGCTAGCTGTTGTTGGGAAAATGTTATTTATTACTGTCTAATAAAACCTGAGTCGTGAGATCCTTCAGATGTATATCGGTGGGTCATATGCTTGGGGGGTGATTGCCAACACGTATCTTGGGGGGTTAGAGATAAAGGAAGTTTCCAAA
>NW_027858338.1:0-257 GCF_054177405.1 Leptonychotes weddellii
AAACAGTATTTCCGGGCGCCTGGGTGGCTCAGTTGGTTAAGCAACTGCCTTCGGCTCAGGTCATGATCCTGGAGTCCCGGGATCGAGTCCCACGTCGGGCTCCCTGCTCAGCGGGGGGTCTGCTTCTCCCTCTGACCCTCTCCCCTCTCGTGCTCTCTGTCTCTCATTCTCTCTCTCAAATAAATAAATAAAAAATCTTAAAAAAAAAAAAAAAGTATTTCCTCTTAACAAGAAGCTTCCCAGGGTGTCCTAGTGTG
>NW_027858339.1:0-257 GCF_054177405.1 Leptonychotes weddellii
CCTCCGGCCCTTGATCCACCTCCTCTCCCTCTCCTCTCCCTCCCTCCCTCCCTCCCCTTCCCCTTCCTTCCCCCTCCCTTCCTTCTTCTTATTGGGAATGGTTTCAATCTTTTTTTTTTTTTTTTTTTATTCTTATGTTAATCCCCATACATTACATCATTAGTTCTAGATGAAGTGTTCCATGATTCATTGTTCATGCACAACACCCAGTGCTCCATGCAGAACGTGCCCTCCTCAATACCCACCACCAGGCCAAC
>NW_027858340.1:0-257 GCF_054177405.1 Leptonychotes weddellii
CAAAAAATGGGCAGAAGATATGAAAAGACACTTCTTTGAAGAAGACATACAAATGGCTAGACACATGAAAAAATGTTCATCATCATTAGCCATCAGGGAAATCCAAATCAAAACCACATTGAGATACCACCTTACACCAGTTAGAATGGCAAAAATTAATTACTTTAAATGTAAATGGACTAAATTCTCCAATCAAAGACATGGAGTGGCTGAATGGATTTAAAAAAAAAAAAGATGCATTTATATATTGCCTTTAA
>NW_027858341.1:0-257 GCF_054177405.1 Leptonychotes weddellii
AAATGAGATGATCTCTAGCATCCAAGATGTAAGAGTCAGTATTTTATACACATTCTACGCTCCACAGTCTTTTAATTCATTTTTACAAATTGAAGAATGAATATTGATAGGGGACAGTTTACTAAGAAACACATTAAAAAATGTTTTTCAATAAAATAAATTATCATTAAAAGTTGTGCCACTCGATCAGATTACAAAACAGCAACTGAACTTAAATTTTCCCTCCTCTTTATTTCTCTTTCTACAGCTTACTCTTG
>NW_027858342.1:0-1940 GCF_054177405.1 Leptonychotes weddellii
GGGATTGCATTGAATGTGTAGATTGCTCTAGGTAGCATTGACATCTTCACAATATTTGTTCTTCCAATCCATGAGCATGGAACATTTTTCCATTTCTTTGTGTCTTCCTTAATTTCTTTCATGAGTAGTTTATAGTTTTTTTAGTACAGATCCTTTGCCTCTTTGGTTAGATTTATTCCTACATATCTTATGGTTTTGGGTGCAATTGTAAATGGGATTGACTCCTTAATTTCTCTTTCTTCTGTCTTGTTGTTGGTAATAGAAATGCCATTGATTTCTCTGCATTGATTTTATGATCCTGCCACTTTACTGAATTCCTGTATGAGTTCTAGTTGTTTTGGGGGGGAGTCTTTTGGGTTTTCCACATCAAGTATCATATCATCTGCAAAGAGTGAGAATTTGACTTCTTCTTTGCCGATTCAGATGCCTTTGATTTCTTTTTGTTGTCTGAGTGCTGAGACTAGGACTTCTAGTACTATGTTGAATAGCAGTGGTGATAGTGGACATCCCTGCCATGTTCCTGACCTTAGGGGAAATGCTCTCAGTTTTTACCCATTGAGAATGATATTCGCTGTGGGTTTTTCATAGATGGCTTTTATGATATTGAGGTATGTACCCTCAATCCCTATACTCTGAAGAGTTTTGATCAAGAAAGGATGCTGTACTTTGTCAGATGCTTTTTCTGCATCTATTGAGAGGATCATATATGTTTCTTGTTCTTTCTTTTATTAATGTACTGTATCACATTGATTGATTTGCAGATGTTGAACCAACCTTGCAGCCCAGGGATAAACCCGACTTGGTCGTGGTGAATAATCCTTTTAATGTACTGTTGGATCCTATTGGCTAGTATTTTGGTGAGAATTTTTGCATCCATGTTCATCAAGGATATTGGTCTGTAATTCTCCTTTTTGATGGGGTCTTTGTCTGGTTTGGGGATCAAGGTAATGGTGGCCTCATAAAACGAGTTCAGAAGTTTTCTTTCCATTTCTCTTTTTTGGAACAGTTTCAGAAGGATGGGTATTAATTCTTCTTGAAATGTTTGGTAGAATTCCCCTGGGAAGCCATCTGGCCCTGGGCTTTTGTTTCTTGGGAGATTTTTGATGACTGCTTCAATTTCCTTAGTGGTTATAGGTCTGCTCAGGTTTTCTATTTCTTCCTGGTTCAGTTTTGGTAGTTTATACATCTCTAGGAATGTATCCATTTCTTCCAGGTTATCTAATTTGCTGGCATAGAGTTGCTCATAATATGTTCTTATAATTGTTTGTATTTCTTTGGTGTTGGTTGTGATCTCTCCTCTTTCATTCATGATTTTGTTGATTTGGGTCATTTCTCTTTTCTTTTTGATAAGTCTGGCCGGGGTTTATCAATCTTGTTAATTCTTTCAAAGAACCAGCTCCTAGTTTTGTTGATCTGTTCTACTCTTTTTTTGGTTTCTATTTCATGGATTTCTGCTCTGATGTTTATTATTTCTCTTCTCCTGCTGGGTTTGGCTTTATTTGCTGTTTTTTCTCCAGCTCCTTTAGGTGTAGGGTTAGGTTGTATACTTGAGACCTTTCTTGTTTCTTGAGAAAGGCTTGCATTGCTATATACGTTCCTCTTAGGACTGCCTTTGTTGTATCCCAAAGATTTTGAACAGTTGTGTTTTCATTTTCATTGGTTTCCATGAATTTTTTTTAATTCTTCTTTAATTTCCTGGTTGATCCATTCATTCTTTAGTAGGATGCTCTTTAGCCTCCATGTATTTGAGTTCTTTCCGACTTTCCTCTTGTGATTGAGTTCTAGTTTCAAAGCATTGTGGTCTGAAAATAGGCAGGGAATGATCCCAATCTTTTGGTACCAGTTGAGACCTGATTTGTGACCTAATCTGGAGAATGTTCCATGGGCACTAGAGAAGAATGTGTATTCTGTTGCTTTGGGATGGAATGTTCTGAATATAT
>NW_027858343.1:0-257 GCF_054177405.1 Leptonychotes weddellii
GTGAATCGCTGGCTCTTGGATGTGTCCCCCTGCCTCTGTGTGCTCCCCACTCCAGGGACTGAGCCCCGAGATGCACCTGTGTGTCCCCCGTTGCACGAGGCACAGCCCAGCGAGACTCGGGGTCCCTCCCCTCCCCCGGCCCAGGCCTCAGTTTGCTTGCTTTTCTCTTCTGGATGGATGGTGTTGCATGAGTGCAGACAAGGAGTGGAGAGAGTAGTAAGAGATCACTACACACACAGCTCAAAGGAAGGCAGCTA
>NW_027858344.1:0-257 GCF_054177405.1 Leptonychotes weddellii
TTTTTTTTTATTTCTTTGGGATACATTTCCAGAATGAGATGCCGACAAATTTTTCTGCCTCCCACTGGGAAAGAACTCCAAGTTCTGTCTCAGGGCTGCATGTGGTCTGGCCCCTCTCCGGCTCTCTGACCTCATCACCTTCCACTCTTAACCCTCACTCTAGCCCAACATGCCGAACACACCCTCACCGCAGGGCCTTTTTGTACAGTCTGCTCCGTTTGGATGGCTCTGTCACCAGACGGCTCACTCCCTCACTT
>NW_027858345.1:0-257 GCF_054177405.1 Leptonychotes weddellii
GAGAGACTATGGACTCTGAAAAACAAACTGAGGGTTCTAGAGGGGAGGAGGTTGGGGGGATGGGTATTAAAGAGGGCATGTACTGAATGGAGCACTGGGTGTTATACACAAACAATGAATCATGGAACACTACAACCAAAACTAATGATGTAATGTATGGTGATTAACAAAACAATATAAAAAAAACAAAATTGAAGAAAAAAAATATAAAGAAATACATGGGAATGATAAACATCCAATTTATAGTAGTAGCTCTC
>NW_027858346.1:0-257 GCF_054177405.1 Leptonychotes weddellii
AAATGAGATGATCTCTAGCATCCAAGATGTAAGAGTCAGTATTTTATACACATTCTATGCTCCACAGTCTTTTAATTCATTTTTACAAATTGAAGAATGAATATTGATAGGGGACAGTTTACTAAGAAACACATTAAAAAATGTTTTTCAATAAAATAAATTATCATTAAAAGTTGTGCCACTCGATCAGATTACAAAAACAGCAACTGAACTTAAATTTTCCCTCCTCTTTATTTCTCTTTCTACAGCTTACTCTT
>NW_027858347.1:0-257 GCF_054177405.1 Leptonychotes weddellii
GCGGAGCCCCAAGGTCACTGCCCCGGAGCTGGTGGCGGCTCCGGGCCCGCAGAGCAGCTGGCACTGGGGGCGGTGCTGGGGGGCGGGAGGTCGGAGCCACGGCCTGCTGGTGGGGCGCCAGGATCCAGACCTCTCCTGCCTCGGCTTCCTCCTCCACAGCCTGGGCGGGTAGCAACACCCGGGGGTCGTTGTGACGGTTGGGTGAGGGGAGGCAGAGGAAGTCTGTGTGCCCGGCACAAAGCCAGCTTTCGGGGATC
>NW_027858348.1:0-257 GCF_054177405.1 Leptonychotes weddellii
ATCGTCACCATCACCACCACCATCGTCATCGTCACCATCACCACCATCCTCACCATCCTCACCATCATCATCACCCCCATCACCATCCTCACCACCATCCTCATCATCACCACCATCACCACCATCATCACAATCATCATCCTCACCACCATCCTCATCATCACCATCACCATGATCATCATCCTCACCATTATGATCATCACCATCATCATCTTCACCATCCTCACCATCATCAACACCATCATCATCCTCACCAC
>NW_027858349.1:0-257 GCF_054177405.1 Leptonychotes weddellii
AAAAAAAAAAAGGCTGGGGTAGCAATACTTATATCAGACAAAATAGCCTTTAAGACAAAGACTGTATCAGGAGACAAAGAATGGTACTACATAATGATAATGGAATCGATCCAACAAGAGGACATAAAATTGTGAATATATATGCACCCAACATTGGAGTACCAAATTATATAAAGCAAATATTAACATATGTAAAGGGAGAAATGGATAGTAATACAATAATAGTAGGGGATTTTAATACACCACTTACATCAATG
>NW_027858350.1:0-257 GCF_054177405.1 Leptonychotes weddellii
ATGAATCATGGAACACTTCCTCTAAAACTAATGATGTAATGTATGGGGATTAACATAAGAATAAAAAAAATAAAAAATAAATAAAAAAATAAAAATTAGAAGGTAAAAAAAAAAACAAAACCTCTTTTAGGCTTTTCTAATACCTTAGGACACATCTTGCTAAAAGATGCAAAATAAATCGAGATAAAGTAAAGATGGTCACAGACACAGCTCAAAGCTAGGGTAGCTTGATGCTCAGTGCAGTTCCCAGGGAAGGA
>NW_027858351.1:0-257 GCF_054177405.1 Leptonychotes weddellii
CATGGAACACTTCATCTAGAACTAATGATGTAATGTATGGGGATTAACATAAGAATTAAAAAAAAAAAAAAAGTAAAGAATGCAACACACCTGGGGACAGATCAGTAATGTTGAAGATAGGTGAATAGAAACTTCTCAAATGAAGTGAAAATAATAATAATAATAAATAATAATAATAATAAAGAATAAAGAATGAAAGGAGCATAACATCCAAGGACTGTGGGACAAGATCCAAATATCCAAATATCCAAATGTGT
>NW_027858352.1:0-257 GCF_054177405.1 Leptonychotes weddellii
GAGAAGGAAAATGATGGCCTGGAAGCTTATTGAAGATGCTATAGAAGCTTATAGAAGAGCATGGGAGAGATCCCAGAGCAGGTGCAGAATCTGAATGAATGGGTTCAAGGAAGAAGATTTGGGCAAGGCTGCTGTGGGTTACAACCTGGATCCCTGCCAAAATTCCTTGGAAGAGATGAGAAATCTTTTTTTTTTTTTTTGATTTTTTTTTTTTATTCTTATGTTAATCCCCATACATTACATCATTAGTTTTAGAT
>NW_027858353.1:0-1940 GCF_054177405.1 Leptonychotes weddellii
TGGAGATCCAGATTACCTGGAAGAGAGGCACCGCCACAGATTTGAGGTGAGGAGTTGAGCTTAGTGACCTTTCAACTTTTCTCCTGCTGGCGACTCTGGAAACGCAGCAAGCTGAGAGGTCAGCCGACTTACTCTTCGTGTGCCCGCAGGTGAATCCAGTCCTGAAGAAGTGTCTGGAAGAGCAGGGCCTGAAGTTCGTTGGCCAGGACGTTGGGGGAGAGAGGATGGAGATCGTGGAGCTGGAGGGTGAGTGCGGGGTGGCCGTCGGGGGTGAGGGGGGCTTAGCAGGTCTGGGCGCGGGGGCCTGGGAGCGCTGACCTGACGGCCTGAGGAGGCAGCCCCGTGCTGCTGGGGGTGCTCTTGGGGAACAGGCGCCCGGGGCCCCGGGGAGCCTATCCTCCCGCGGGCAGCGCTGCGCTTCTGGCCTTGGTCCTCATTCTCCAGAATGAGAGCTCGCCCTTGGTCCTTGAGCCCCGCTTCTGATGGGAGGAAGCCGGGGAGCAGGGCCAGCCGGGTGGGGACCTGGGAGAGGAGGGCCCGTCAGCCAGCAGGGCGACAGTGTGCGGGGCCAGGGCGTCTGCTCCCCCCAGCTTTGGGGCTGCCTTTACCTGCATTCCCATCAAGATGCTAGTTTTAGGTAATTTTAGGGTCTGTAGAAACGTGAAATACCTGACAGGGTTTGCTCATCTCCTGTGTTCTATGCACGTGACAAAAGTGCTGCTTTGGCGTTTCTGTTTCAGATCATCCCTTCTTCGTTGGGGTTCAGTACCACCCTGAGTTCCTGTCCAGGCCCATCAAGCCTTCACCTCCGTACTTTGGCCTCCTGCTGGCCTCCGTGGGGAGGCTCCCGCATTACCTTCAGAAAGGCTGCAGGCTCTCGCCCAGGTGCGGTCACTCTTCTCTAGTCTGTCGGGGGGGCCCCCGGCTCGTCACAGCGGGCGTGCTCTCCTCCCCGGGGGTCCCCTCGGGCTGCCTGTGTGCCGCCTGGAGCTTCCCCTGCGCGGGGTCCGGGCCGTCAGTATGGCACCTGGTCCCCGGGCTCGCGTGTGGCGGCGTGGCCCTGGGGTCCGTGGGCCGCTGGCTCTCACAGCCCCGGTGGATCCCTGCCTCGCCGCTCCCTTCCTTCAGAACCGGTTCCTCACTCTGAGCTGGGGGTTGGAGTTCCAGGAGTGAAGTACAAACCGAACGTGTAGCTTCCCTAACTAGAAGAAAACCCCTCTGCAGCTCTGTGCTCAGTACGTGAGGCAGGAGAGCATCTCCCTGATGCCTGGTGTGTGCGGAAGAGGGTCCTGTGGGTCTGTGGCTAGGGACACAGAGAGGAAAGCGGGTGAATAAACCATCCGAATTCCACAGGGACACCTACAGTGACAGGAGTGGAAGCAGCTCCCCGGACTCTGAAATCACCGAATTGAAGTTCCCATCAATAAATCACGACTGATGGTAACGTAAGTGGCATTTCTCAGCTCTAGTATCTTCGTTCGTTTGAATGGTGATTACGCTAGAATTGTAAGCTGTCGTGAAAGTCTGATGTTGAGGATTTTATCTGCCAGAGTAAGGTCGGTGTGGGTATCAGGTGGCCGAGGCCTCCCTGAATTACAGCGTCGGTGTCCCCCGGGCCTCGGGGCTCCAGTGCAGGGCGGAAGGGACACCAGCCACTGGGCAGTTGTCTTGTTGCCGATTGTGACATTCAGGTGCCAGTCTGACCAAACCTGGGGGAACTGGGCTCTCAGACCCTGTTATCTCATGTAGCCATAAACTTGGAGAATCTTGAAGGAGGGGACCGATGTGACAGAATGGTCATGTTTGTAGAAACTCAGGCTTTCGTCGGGAAGTGCTTTAAAATTGACACAACATACAACACTTATGTTGATTGCTGCTTATTCTGGAAATCCCTTAAAATCGGAACGCTTATCGGGCAGACTTGGAATGTCAGTCTTCAC
>NW_027858354.1:0-257 GCF_054177405.1 Leptonychotes weddellii
CTACATCAAAAACTAATGATGTAGTGAATGGTGATAACATAATAAAAAAAAAAAGCCTGTGTGCATTTGAAAATTGGAAGTATCTGTCTGATCCTAATTTTCATTGCAATACTGCAGAATTGCTCACTCTTGTTTCTATACCTTCTCCTTTACTGAAATGGAATGAAGGCAAGTTTGAGTGGTTTTATTCTCAGTCATCGGGATGTAGCCAACTGTCTGGCATTCCTTCTAGAGGTATCGTGGGACCTTGGTAGCTT
>NW_027858355.1:0-257 GCF_054177405.1 Leptonychotes weddellii
GAGTGAAGGGCATCAAAGATTTCCTGGAGGCTATACCCAAACCAAGGCAATTGCCCTTAATAAGAATCTCACTGCCCCAAATGGTGAAGGATATAAAACATTGTGGAAAACCTCCCTTTTTAAGTCAACTCTTTCTGCAAAGCAGTGTGTTTCTGTAAGCAAAAGCTCCAATCAAATATTCAAACATACATATTTGTGGACAGACCATTTGGAAAATCTGGAAAGTTACCTAGTCCATGCTGAAAATAATGATTTGA
>NW_027858356.1:0-257 GCF_054177405.1 Leptonychotes weddellii
TATAGTTTGTTAAGTTCTACATTTTTGTTTTATGCACTTTTTGATATGTGTGTTATATTTGATAATAAAAGTGTCTTAAGAATGAGAATTTTTAGGGGCGCCTGGGTGGCTCATTTGTTAAGCGACTGCCTTCGGCTCAGGTCATGATCCCAGGGTCCTGGGGTCGAGCCCCACATCAGGCTCCCTGCTCCGCGGGAGGCCTGCTTCTCCCTCTCCCACTCCCCCTGCTTGTGTCCCCTCTCTCGCTATGTCTCTCT
>NW_027858357.1:0-257 GCF_054177405.1 Leptonychotes weddellii
TGTCCCCAGAGATCCTGAAAAATCTCTATATATGGCTTTAGCCCTCTCACACTAGTCCGCTATCAGTTCTTAGGGTTCAGGGTCCCAGTGGGAGACATGCCCATCTGCAACCCCAGAGATTCTGAAACATTCTTATAATTCCTCCCAACTGCAGTACATGTACAGTCCTGCCAGCAGAAAGGTTCAGCAGGCAACTCTTATGGTTGCAACCTTGGGGATCCTGAAGGGCCCTGGCCTTGTTTACAATCTCATCATAG
>NW_027858358.1:0-257 GCF_054177405.1 Leptonychotes weddellii
ATCGAGCCCCGCATCGGGCGCCCTGCTCCGCGGGAAGCCTGCTTCTCCCTCTCCCACGCCCCCTGCTTGTGTTCCCTCTCTCGCTGTGTCTCTGTCAAATA
Organism: Leptonychotes weddellii; assembly: GCF_054177405.1. Classification (NCBI taxonomy): domain Eukaryota; kingdom Metazoa; phylum Chordata; class Mammalia; order Carnivora; family Phocidae; genus Leptonychotes; species Leptonychotes weddellii. The sequence continues at coordinate 102 of NW_027858358.1, forward strand.
AATAAATAAAATCTTAAAAAAAAAAAAAATATATATATATATATATATTCCTGGATTTGGTTTGCTAGTATTTTGTGAATTTGGCCCGTAATTTTTCTTATTGCTTTCTCTTGGGGTTGGTATCAAATTTATGTTAGTTTCATAAAATAGGCCAAG
>NW_027858359.1:0-257 GCF_054177405.1 Leptonychotes weddellii
ATGAAGAAATACGGTTTTCCTTTCCCTTATAACTTATCTTTAGAGAAAATGGCCAGAGCAAAGAGCATTAGTAATCATGCAGGAAGACAGAACATTGAAATGCCTTATATATTTCATGAAGCTCCTATCTTAAGTACTATGCTGTCAGTATTTTGTTACACTCTCTCCTTTTATTATAGAGCACCATGCCACCCTCTCTGTGTGTGTGTCTTCCTCACTTCGCATTCGCTAATGTCTTATTGGTAGCTTGCCATTCT
>NW_027858360.1:0-257 GCF_054177405.1 Leptonychotes weddellii
GTCAGAGGGAGAAGCAGACTCCCTGCCGAGCAGGGAGCCCGATGCGGGACTCGATCCAGGGACTCCAGGATCATGACCTGAGCCGAAGGCAGTCGCTTAACCAACTGAGCCACCCAGGCGCCCACTCTCTCCCCCCATTCTATAAGTTGTTCTTTATTTTTATTTTTATTTTTTTAAAGATTTTTATTTATTTTTTGACAGAGAGAGAGAGGGAACACAAGCAGGGAGAGGGAGAAGCGGGCTTCCCGCAGAGCAGG
>NW_027858361.1:0-257 GCF_054177405.1 Leptonychotes weddellii
GTGGGAATGGAAGGTCATTCTTTACGGGGCACGGAAGCTGCCAGGCAGGAGAGAATATGGTTACCTCATTGGAGGATCGAACAGGTCTTCATAGGCAAAACCACGCAGCCGTAGGAACCATTAATAAAATGAAAACTAAAACTGCAATAAAGGAACATTATACTTATTTTTTTAAACGAGGGAAATGATAAAGACCCTGTGATGGCTAGGCCATATAGAAGCAATTAGTAAAAACACTATAATTACTTCCCTCCTCC
>NW_027858362.1:0-257 GCF_054177405.1 Leptonychotes weddellii
ATCATGGAACACTTCATCTAAAATTAATGATGTAATGTATGGGGATTAACATAAGAATAAAAAAAAATAAAATAAAAAAAAAGATACAAAAAAAAATATATAGCTGTTTAAAAACCTCTGTTCACTGAAAAAGATCAATTACCAGTTTAGTAACAATGAGCATCCCTAGTGTTCTGGTTATGGAATCTAAATCATATTTTGCGAGAAAAAAAGCAAGAGCTCCCTGAAAAAATAGCTAATCCTAAATCTGTCATACC
>NW_027858363.1:0-257 GCF_054177405.1 Leptonychotes weddellii
AGTCAGTGGGACTAAGGGGGGCTGTGGGCAAGAAAACAGGAGATGGTCCAGGCCAGAGGAACCGCACACGCTAACGAACGTATAACGTGGGGCTTGCACATCCTTTTTCTTGTTTCCTCACTCATTCACCCCAAAACTACTTCATGAGCCCTGCTCTGTGCCAGGCACTGTTTCAGCCTTGGAGAGCAGAGCAGTGAACGAGTCTGGTGTGGAGCTGATCATGAACAAATATTACAAGCAAGAAAATACCAGCTGGA
>NW_027858364.1:0-1940 GCF_054177405.1 Leptonychotes weddellii
CCTAGAAGCAATGACACTCAGAAGGAAGGACCTGGATGCTACGTGGGCTGCTTGCTATTGATACCATTCTCCAGTAAAAGGAACCAGGGCTCCTTGGAGAAAGTGGCCGATTCTAGGACAATCTACAAGATAAGCCAGGAGCATTTTACAAGTTAAAATGTAAGGAAGTGCTCAATATTAACAACAACAACAACAACAAAAACCCACAATGATAGGAATATGTTAGAGGGATACAGGAACCAACTTAAGCCCCCTTCCCCCAGCCAATGGCCAAAACTAGAAGAATTTCATGGGGAAAAAAGTGGTATTAGATATTTTATACTTTGGGTTATAATCTGAGTCCATACTGTGATACAAATAAATGACTGAATGAAATTAAGTGGTCAGCAGGGATAGACGAACTTCTCATGCAGGAGAATTCCAAGTGATCTCTATAGATATCCATCCTTAAGGAGGTGGACCATAACCCCCTGCTCAACTAGTGACAAGTCATATTGAGAATATGTAACCTTGATAAAATAGAATTGTACATCACTCCTGAGCTTTTCTTTCCCAAATATAAAATCCCAGTCTAATCATGAGGAGGAGATCAGAAATCCTAACTGAGGAAGATTCTAAATAGCTGACCAGCAGTCCTCAAAACTGGCAAGGTCTCTTTCCTTTCCATAAAAAACCCGGGAAGTTCTGAGAAATTGTGATAGCCAGGAGGAGTCTAAGGAGTCAGGACTACAATGTAATGTGGCATCCTGGAATATAAAAAGGTCATTATTCAGATATCTTATTTTCCTTAAAGGATGAACTGTAGTTAATAATATGTCTATCTGCTAATTGTGGTAAATACTGATGTAAGATGTTAGTAGGGGAAGCTGGATGCAGGGTATATGGGAACTCTCTGTACCCTCTTTGCAATAATTCTTTAATTTTTTAACAGTTTTATATTTAAAGTGCATCTTTTTATTTAATGGTCTTTTATAGCTTGCCTTAAGAGGAGCATAGCTGCCCTGAGTCTGTCCTTTTCTTAAGACTTACAAAAATGATAAAATGTATCAGACCCTTGGTAGGGTCTGCTACGTAGTTGCTTTTCTGTCTGCCTCATCCCAAGCTTTGGAGTTCTCCAGTGTGCAATTACAGCTTTCCTTAACTGCTTTTGGGCTAATGGGGCCACTTTGCTCAGGACTGAAAGTGTGAGTTTATATCTGCCCCCAATTCCAGTTGCCCTTAGTCAACTTGGTTGACTAATGGGTACAGGAATATAGAACCTTAGGTGCAAGTCTGAGCTGTGAGGATACTCTAGAGTTCTTCTGCGTGATCTATAGAAGGGACACTCCTAGGAACTAAAACTGGTAACCAAAGGGTTAACAGGACTAAAAATGCAGTTGCAACTTTTTACCCAGATCTTTTACTTTAGCCTTTAAATTTCTCTGACTCTCCTCCTTCAGGGAGGCAGATTTGCCCTCCCCTCTCGGACTCTTCATTTGGCTGCCTCTCCAATAAACCCTTTTCTCGCTGCATACTCGATTTCTCCGTGACTGATTTTGCTGCATGTCAGGCCGACAAACTTGGGTCCAATTGCAGGACCTTAACTGGAACTTCATCCTTGGGTGGATTCTTCCCCTTTCCTGTTCTGTGTCCTCTACTCCGTTATCAATTTACCTTGCATGCTTAATGAACCACTTGTGTACACACACCTACATCACAGGGAACCCGATCTAAGGTACTGGAAGCACATTAGAAGGCTGGAATTCAGAAACCAGGTCGCTCATTGGCCAGGTGGTCCACAGACATGTCAGTGGTCGTAAATGGAGCATTGGAAGCTCCTGCCATGGTGACAGGATGAGTGAGACTCTCACCCATGGGGAAGTGGGGTGAGCTAGAGGTGGAAGGGTTTCTCTGCTTATTTTTTTTTTTTTCTTTTTTTTTTTTTTTTTATTCTTATGTTA
>NW_027858365.1:0-257 GCF_054177405.1 Leptonychotes weddellii
CCATCTGGGTGCCTGGCAAGTTGGTGTTTATTTCAGAAATATTGTCTGTTTCCATTTTAATAAAGGAAGCAGACTTGAGCAGTTCTCTGCTGGATGTGATTTTGATCTAATAAAAATGCCAAGCTGCTCTGGACCCAAGAGAGTCTTCCTTGAAATTCCCTCTGCTATTTTGAGGGCAGCAGCGGCGGAGACCCATCTAGACAGAGCTCCCAGAAGCCACCTCTGTACCCGGCAAGTGACAGACCCTTGCCCAGCCC
>NW_027858366.1:0-257 GCF_054177405.1 Leptonychotes weddellii
GCCTTCGACTCAGGTCATGATCCCAGGGTCCTGGCATCGAGCCCCGCATCGAGCCCCACATCGAGCCCTGCGTGTCGGGCTCCCTGCTCTGCGGGAAGCCCGCTTCTCCCTCTCCCTCTCCCACTCCCCCTACTTGTGTTCCCTCTCTCGCTGTCTCTCTCTCTCTGTCAAATAAATAAAATCTTTAAAAAAAAAAAAAGAAGAAGAAGAAAGAGTGTCTTGTTTATTATCTCCAGGAACGGCTAGCCTTGGGAGGG
>NW_027858367.1:0-257 GCF_054177405.1 Leptonychotes weddellii
CTGAAACAAATAATACATTATATGTTTAAAAAAAAAAAAAAGAAGAAGATAGTAGGAAGGTAAAAATGAAGGGGGGGGAAATTGGAGGGGGAGATGAACCATGAGAGACTATGGACTCTGAGAAACTGAGGGTTCTAGAGGGGAGGGAGATGGGGGGATGGGTTAGCCTGGTGATGGGTATTAAAGAGGGCACGTATTGAATGGAGCACTGGGTGTTATACACAAACAATGAATCATGGAACACTACATCAAAAACT
>NW_027858368.1:0-257 GCF_054177405.1 Leptonychotes weddellii
AAAACCAGTAGAGGGCGCTGCCTGCACGCGTGACACAGGCAAGCTTTTACTGCTTAACGAGCAAAGGCAAGGAACACTTTATCCCCAGGGAAGTATCTCCTATTTTTTCCTGGGCCTTCATTTGATTAAAAGTTAATAACCTGGCCATGCAAGGAAGCTGGCACACTCAGGCACTGCTGGAAGGAGTGTAAACTAGTCCTTTTCTGGAGGAGAATCTGGCAGCGTCCATCCAGCAAAGCCTTTAAAAGCGAGTCCCC
>NW_027858369.1:0-257 GCF_054177405.1 Leptonychotes weddellii
AGTGAACTGCATAGGTCAAGAAGTATAGATGAGAAGAAGCCTGAGTGTAAGCCCTTCATGCTCATTTCGATGCAATCTACAGACTCATTCTAGGTCCAGGAACGATGCGCCCAAATTTCAATCAGTAAACCTATTCATTTTTCTTCGTGCAAGATCTGCCTTTTAGACCCTCAGATTGAAAACTGGAGAACAGGAGCGCCTGGGTGGCTCAGTTGGTTAAGCGACTGCCTTCGGCTCAGGTCATGATCCTGGAGTCC
>NW_027858370.1:0-257 GCF_054177405.1 Leptonychotes weddellii
GCACCCTAAATTAGTTTAAAAAAAGTTTCTTCATACTCTACCTACTCCAACACTCCATTGTAGTAATCAGGTTTTTTTTCATATAACAACTGTAAAAGAATTGTTTGTCCAAATGAGTTGCTTCACTGAAGATTAAATAGATTGTTACTAATTTATCACAAAGCAAACAACCATTTTTCATTGTTACTGATTTTATTTACTTCAAAGATTTTTAAAATTTATTTATTTGACATAGACAGAGAGAGAATGTGCACAAG
>NW_027858371.1:0-257 GCF_054177405.1 Leptonychotes weddellii
AACACAAACCAACAATTCTGTCCCATATTTCTAGTTGTAACAGACACGTTTATTCGTATATATATATAATCTAACAATTAAAACATAACCCAAGCACATCTTCCTCCCCCCAGACTCCTGTCCAGTTTATGCCTTTTGTTGAGCAACCACCCCTTGGGGGCCATTTTAACTTTGTGCATCTTTTGCAGTTATCTATGTGTACAGGTTCTTGCTCTGAAAAGTTTCACCAATAGCTCCTCCCTTTTGACTTAGGTAGT
>NW_027858372.1:0-257 GCF_054177405.1 Leptonychotes weddellii
CCTCTCTAACCTCATTTCCCTTGTGTGTCAAATAGGGGCAGGATTGCGTCCCCCACATGAGGCCGTGTGACGGTGCCTAAGAGAAACCAGCCCACAAGACTGTCCTCACTGCCAGGCAGCTCTTCCCGCAGGCTTCCCAGACGCACCTGCCTACCTCGCCTCCCCAGAATGTGCGGGGAGGTCTCCAGTGCTTCTGGTCGAGGTCCTCACAGCTTGGGGATCAGTCACTTTTCCCCACGTGCTGTCAGTTTTCTCCT
>NW_027858373.1:0-257 GCF_054177405.1 Leptonychotes weddellii
GTTCTAGTCATTGTCAGCTAGATTATATAGCACTTCCCCCAGACACCTGGTGTTACCGAGAAAAGAAATGCCAGGTTTTAATCAACCCCTTGTCGAGATGACCAATGTCCTCAGGGTTGTGTTATTTCCATGTTGTTTATGTGACCACTTTTGGCTAATGGCACAAAAGAATACAGATAGAGTTCATTTTTTTTTTTTTTTGAAATTGGAAAGAACCTGTCTGCATTGATGAAAGTTCTCACTGTTACATCACAAGT
>NW_027858374.1:0-257 GCF_054177405.1 Leptonychotes weddellii
ATTCCCTCCCCTGCGCCTTCCGGAGGGGGCCTTGGAGCAGATGGGCCTCGAATGCCCATGGTCAGATGCAGCCGTGGGTCCCTGGCTTCTTGGGGGTGCCACCCACTGGGGTGGGGGACTCCGGCCAGAGCGGCCCCACAGCGATGCTCCCCACTGGCCAGGTTCCAACCGGGTGGGAGGTGGGGGCTCTGCTAACCCCTCTCGGCTCCAGAACATTCTGCCATCTCTCCACCGACGACACCCATCCCCCCTTCCCA
>NW_027858375.1:0-13255 GCF_054177405.1 Leptonychotes weddellii
AAAAAAAATAAATAATATAAAAGGAAGTAAAAAAAAATGTATGAAAAGAATTCCTGCAGGAACAAACCAAATGCCACCAAAATGCTGAAAGCATCAAAGTCTATCACTTCATAAGATAGTGATATAAGGTAGAAATAAGTCTATAAAACCCTTTAGTTTCGGGGTTTATCAGTTCCGATGTGGCTTTGTGCTATCCTCTGCATCTCTTTAGCTATTATTTGAACACTTATCAGGTTACATGCTACTTTTTTTTTCCTTCGTGGGATATATATTCCTTCAAATACCTAGCCCCATACTTTTCTTTTTTATTTTTTGTCAATGATATTTAATGAGCAGCTACAATGTATCACTGTGGTAGGGTTGTTGATATTATCATTCATACTGTAGACATGGTACTTAGCCTTCTGATGGTAATTACCTAGATTTGTATCTTACTTTAGCACTTAATTAACAGTATAACTTCAAGTAATTCACTTAATCTTTCTGAGCCTCAACTTTCTCAGTGTTAAAGAGAGGGGGGAATATTACATATACAGGATAGCGTTGAGATAGATATTATTTGTTCATGCATTTATTAATTTAATAAATATTTGTTAAGTGTGCTCTATGTCTAATATGTGTGTGTTTCGTGAACCAAAAATAGTATGTCTCTAGTGTAAGTTACTAATATCTGTATGCAATAAACTGAACTGGCATTTTTTTTACTTATTGGCCTGTTTTTTTAAAAAAAGAATTTTTTAGCCATGATGTTCTATAAATTTAAGTACCAAAATGTGTCATCTTCTAGGTCAGCGCTGGTAACCATTTTAATGTCTAAATTCAACAAATTTGTGAATCTGATGAGGAGGATAACATTTTACTTCGAAGCGGTCAAACAGACACTCAGCCAACAAAACTGGAAAGTAAACAGAAGCAAGAAGAAAAATAATGAATAAAGAGAACATAAAGTAAAGCAGGAAGTTCGGGGGATGATTTTGAAATGTATTATCGTGAAATCACATATGCTCACTTTTTCTATTAATATTTTAATTAATATTAATATATTAATATTTTGAATGTGGAGACTACAGGAAGAAAGCCTGATAACCAAACTGCTTGCTGATTGGAGTTCTGCGGACCATTTTATAAGGTGACTCAGCATGAGACGTCCGTAATACTTGTGTTCTGACATTTGCATTACTTGCTTTGTGAGACTAAATCCCACACATATCTTTATAATATTTAATATAAGCAATAGTCATGGCAGAAAATAAATGGTACAGAAGCTGCACTTATTTTGCTGAGAACATCAAACTTAAAGGGAGAGAAATATTTTATAATAAAGCCCACAACTTTCACCCAGCCTTACTCCTTTATATATACTGGTGGGATTAATCACACAGAGGCATTTTTCATACTATTTGCTACCTGCAATCTAATAGCAGCTTTTCTGCTTGATCAAGGCTTCATCCTACATATATGCACATACATACATATTTTATGACCTCAAGGAATTTGAAAATTCTCCCATCTACCACCTGTTCCCTTTATCACTATGTCAACATCATAACTGATAACCAGGAACAAGAAGCAAACCTGGGTAGAAAACGTAGTAAAGGAAGAGTTAAAAATCAGTGGACAGACCAAATGACTTTGGAAATGAGTGGAGTCTCTGACTCACAGTAAAAGGTACTGTACATAAGCACTTGACTCCAGTTGATCAAGTTTTTTCCACAGGAACAAGGGTTCCCAATCCTGATCACTGCTGTACATGAACCCTGGACTTGGCAGATGGTGGGAGAAAGTTTTCACACTGTGGAGTGGAAACATACCAATAAGCAAGGGGGGTGGCTAAAATGGTACAAGTGGTAATGGATTGGAGTCGGAAACGTCAATAGGAACTCACGTTAGGTGGAAAAGCTAGTCTCATCAAACAAATGCTGGCGAACGTATCCGCATAACCCTTTAGTATATGTTCACAAGAGCCTTACAACGTTGTTGACACGTGACTTTAATAATCTACCCTAAGGGGGCACCTGGGTGGCTCAGTCGTTAAGCGTCTGCCTTCAGCTCAGGTCATGAGCCCAGAGTCCTGGGATCGAGCCCCGCATCGGGCTCCCTGCTCAGAGGGAAGCCTGCTTCTCCCTCCCCCACACCCCCTGCTTGTGTTCCCTCTCTCCCTGTGTCTCTCTCTGTCAAATAAATAAACAAAATCTTTTAAAAATAATAATAATCTATCCTAGGGGTTGGCAAGCTGTTTCTGCAATGGCCTGAGAGCAAATATTTTAGGCTCTGTGGGCCACGTGGGCTCTGTGGAGGCGACACAATTCCGCCCCTTGTGGCTCCGCAGCAGCTATCAGTGAGCTCGTGAGTGAGCATGAGTGATCCACTCAGACAGACAGAGCGCCAGACTTGGCCCGAGGTCTGCCAATCCCTGATCTCTTCTACAGAATAACAAAAGTGAAAGAAAACGCTTGAACAAAACTATATGTGCTGTATGAGCTCAACTGTGCAAGAAGTACTTGTAGAGAAAAATGTTAGCACAAACTGCTTGGAAATGTCAACCAGATTTTTCCCTGGATGGTAGAATAAGAACTTTGCCCCCTCCTTATTCTTACCATTGCACTTTTTGTGTACTGAAAATATAAAAAAGGAATCCTAAAACCAGTCTCTGAATTTGTACTTTCATCAGTAAGCCAGGGATTCCCAGGCCAATTTAAGATTTGGAACTATTCTTCTTTGGTGATACTTATATCCATTCAAAAAAAAAAAAAATACTTCAGTTAATCCTCATCAAGTCTCCCTAATAATGGACTTGTTTTGACATTCAGAAGCCATCTTTTGCAATATTGCTTCCTTCTAATCAATTCACATTATGGTTCTGAGTCTATTGTTAGTTATTCATGAAATGTTTCACTTCTTCCAGAGCTTCTGAAACTTTATGAGGATCGCCTGCAGCCACAATATTGGAAAATGTTGCCTGCTCTCCTCAAGCTCTTTTTAATGACTCGTGTTCTTAATAGCCTCTGTTTAAGTGACAAAAGAACCAGTGTTGTTAGGAGGGATGTACAGTGCATTACACAAGTTTACCCTGGCAAGCCACAGGCCCTGATCTGCAATCCTGTGTCAGCACTTTTTAGTCCCACTAACATGGATACAGATGGGTATGCAGGCTGCTCCAGGCTCTTCCGGGGGCCAGTCAAAACATGGAAAACAAAGGCCTTTATAAGCTCAGTGCTGACCACAGTCCCTACAGTGTTGCTAAAGTCACATTTTTCCTTTGACTTTCCATCTACAGAATACCTCTCACCTGAGAGAAATCAGATTGCATTCACAGCCGAGGACTCCGGCTTGTTGTTCTAGTGAGGGTGTGTAAAGGCTCCCTCTGGAAAAGGGAAAACGGAGCCTTTCTCGGTCAAACCCTCCAGTGGGTGTCTAAACACAGGATACAAACCAAGGACAACTAGTTAGCCTGGAGCACAGGCACACAGTTGGGCTGACACTGTGCAAATAAAGGAAAATAAAGAAAATGAAGCCGTTCTCTGAGACCATTCAAGGGAGAGAAAGATACATTTGCTCAGCTTCACTAGCCCCTCGAAGGTCATCCTCTCCTGTCCTCCACCCCATCCATTATTCTCTCTCAGAAGGACTTTTGTGCTATTATAAGTTTGTCACCGTATTCTGGTTTAAATTTACTTGTTTTTGTCTAGTTCTCTTACTAAAAATATGCTCTTTGTGAGGGCAGAGACTATAGTCTCTTTGTTTTTAGTTTTTGTTGTGTGTACTGTTTTCTATAGTAAATACATGATAAATATTTGTTGAATGCATAGATGAATAAAAGAATAATAGTAGAAAGACACTGGATTACTAATCAGACAGTGTGTGTTCTAGTCTGGCTCAATCATCAACTGTGAGGTGTCATAGTGAAGTTCCCACCATGATGTGAACACCCACCCCAAATCTTAGTAACCTACATGGGAAAGCATTTACTTTTGCCCACGCCACAAGTCTGCATGTTTGCTGAAGCTCTACTAGGCTTGGTTACAACCAGCCCAGCCTTCGGGTTGGAGTCAGATTGGCTCCCCACATCTCCTCATTTTGGGACAAGCTTCTACTTGGAGCGTGTTTTCATTGTGAATGGCAGAAGCATGAAGGGGAGAGCAGAAACACATACACCTCTTCAAGCCTCAGCTTGGAACTGACATACTGTCACTTCGGCCTACATTCCATTGACCAAAACAAATCATCTGGCCAAGCCCAACTCCAGGGGGCAGGGAAGTAGACTCCACACGGCACCCCACAGCAAGGATGAGGAGGGAAGGGAGAATTGTGGATAAATAATATCACCTATCGCATTCATAGTTTCAATTTCTGGGGGGAAAAAAAGAATGACAATTCCAGTCCTGATAAGCACAGGGCTCTTCTGAGGGCCAAATGTTCTTATGTAGACATTATGTAATTAAAATTGTTTAACCAAGAGCTAGACATTGTACTGGCACCAGATAACGATTAGAAATGACGAGTCAGTTTCTTTTTCTTCTAGGAAAAAAGACTACACTCAAAATATAATACGATCATTGCTTCACACAAGTAGTGTATAAAATATTGTGGGAACACGGGATAGAGTTATAAGGTTGGCCTGGGTGATGTTCATAATGTTCTGCAAGCTACTTTAAAATTAAGGAAGGGCAACCATTATGGAGAAGAAGGAAGTGGAAGTGTGTAGGAAGAGAGGAGGCGTTCACTTTATCAGGAACATTTCCTTTTTAGAAAGAGGAAAGATTTGAAACAAATACGGCAAAAACCAAAGTTGTCATCTGATAAGTCCAGATGTTGAAAAAATGGAGTCTGTTATGTTGTTTTCTGTGTATGCGTGAACTATTTTATAATCAAAAATTTAAATTATACATTATTTTAGAATCAGTGCCCGGCAGACAGAGAAGGGAAGGAGGATATTCTGGGCAGAAAGAGGACACGTGGTAGGAAAAATGACTTGGTCTTAATGGATAATATTGTGTGAGGGGGATGGTGGAAGAGAATAAGACAGAGGAACAGGAAGGGATGGTAGTAGTTTTGTAGAGCTGCTGTACAAATAAATACTGGGTGGCTCAGAACAGCAGAAATGTATTGTTCTACTGTCCTCCATCTGAGGTCAGAGCATCAACATGGTTGGTTCCTTCTGAGGGCTCTGAGAAGAATCTGTTCCATGCCTCTGTCCAGGCTTCCAGTGAGGGCCAGTAATTCTTGGCATTCCTTGGCTCATACATACATCACCCCAATCTCTGTCTTTACGTTCACACAGCATTCTCTTTGTGTGTCTCTGCCTTCACATGGCCATCTCCCCACCGTGCCCGTCTCTATGTCCAAATTCCCCCTTCTCATAAGGACTTGTTGTCATGTTGGATTACAAGCCCACCCTACTCCAGTTTGACCTCTCCTTAATTTAACTAATGACATCGCAATGACCCTATTTCCGAAAAAGATCACATTCTGAGGTACTGAGGATTAGGACCTCGACAGATCTTTTGGGGAGACACAGTCTAACCCAGAAGAAGTTGCTACTATTTTTTAGCTATTATTATCAGCAAATTTTTGTATTTCCTAAAAAATGCAAAGGAAGAGCATAGTATATTGTTAACCAATTGAAAGACCTCCTCAGGGGACCCCTGACTTAGCTGACTGTGGAAGGAAGGAAATCACCAGATGGATGGTGCTTTCTGCGTTTCTTCCACTTTACTCTTCATGCGCCTCCCAGGCTAACCCCCATTATGCTTGGCCTCACAGCAGCCCACGCAGGGTGACTCACCATCCTGCCCCATCAGTTTTGTCATCCGAAGAAAAAAGCCTCTGGCTACTACCACCACTCTTCTGGACTGCGGTGTTTCACCCTGAAGTTAATTTTCAACCCTGGGCTCTTCAGAAACAAACTTGCACATTAATATCCAGCACCAGCGATATGCTTCCTAGTTTATCTCCGCTTTCAGAAACTTCCTAAGTGAGCTCTTCATGATGTATGGGCAGAATTTTCCATCCTTCATAATCTGTTTTCTGGTTTACAACTATAAAGAACAGTGAGTCCCTTCAAATCAGTGCTGAGACCACTTGGCCCATCCCTTGTCCTAGCCAAATGCTTCTCCCCTCCAACTGAACCATCTAGTTCTTGTCAATTTCTCAATCCCCCTGCCATTTCATCCCATTCTTTCCTTTGATCCCTATTCTGAAAATCCACTTCCTTTTGTTCTTTGAACATTCCCATGGCCTTTTTATCTCCAGGCCATTCCACAGGTTCTTCCTCCAGCTCCTCAAATGTCTGCCCCCTCTCCAACTTCACTCTATTCTCAAATAGCACTTCTTTGGAGAGGTTGGCTTACCCCTCTTCTCTAGAACAGCTTCTTCAGATTCTCAGATTTCTTGTGTCATTTATTTCCTTCTAGAATTATTTGTTCATTTCATGATCTCCTGGCTTACTGTATGTCTCCTTTAGAAAATTAGCAAATATGTCTACCTAGTTCAGTAAAACCTCTGCTGCTCATACAGTACCAGGCATAAAATAGGTGCCTCATAAATACAAATTAAATGGGAAAAATAAAATTTGGGGCTCAGGCCTTCTCCAAATCTTCACAAGTTTAGGCTCTAAGCAGGAAACGTAGGCCACTTGCCCTAGCAGCCTGTTAGTGCCAGTGTCCCAGGCTTCTGATTCTGTTTGCTGGGTTACTGACACTTTATTCTGAAGTCCCTTATCTTGGCTTTTTGACTTAGTTCCAAAGTTCTGGATTCCAGACCCTGTTTACAAGAGACAGGGACCGAGAGGATCAGCTAGGCTTCTCCCTGCCTCCTCCTGCACTCGAGCTTTTGTGAGCTGACTATGATAATTGCTACTCCTACCTGGCTTAGTTAATAAGCACAGAACTGACCCCAAACCTGCGAAAGCCCTCCTTGTCTGACTCAGTTCCTGTCTTCCCTCTCTCTTACACCTATCTTTCCACTCAAAATCTTCCTTCTTTTGTTTCCACCCCAATCAGACCATGATGACAAGCATAAAAGCATGGTTCCTATGAACACGGTTTTAAAACCTAATCATTCCAACTCACAGTAACCTCTATTGGAGGCTTGTGCAAAATTGCTCGTACGTCGTCTCACTAAATATAATTAATCTCCACATCAACAATTAGGATCGATGCATTTGCCAACTCCAATATAGATAGGGGCTACCCCAGCCACGTTTTCAAGTTTGGGTACTTTTAGACAGCTTTCAGATAGAGTTGAGACCATTTATAGCCTTGACAATGGGTATGCTTTGAAGACTCCTCTCTGCAAACCTAATTCTATCACTTTCCTTAAAATCCAGTGTCCAGAAAGCATTGGAGAAAAGCTACTGTGAGTTGCCTGGATATTTTCCAAGCTCTGGATACCATAGTTAGTCACATGGAATGTGGAATGGGCTAGACGTCTTGGAATTGTTCTCGTTAAACTGGTGTAAGCGATTGACCCAAAAGCTTTAATAATCATTATTTGTTTAACAAGTTCCTGTGAGGAAAGCTATGCAGTTGTCTTGTGAAGTAGCTTCTTAAAAGGCTTTTATTTTGTCTGGATATGATAAGAATCATTACATGGTATGTCTAACTGATGACTTAGTGTTCTTTCAGTGCATAGAAACTTCTATGGGAAAAAGAATTAGACAATAAGCACCAGTGACTTAATACATGCCATGTTTCCAATTCAATTTGCTTTGATAAAAATCAAATAATCCCCAGGAACACAAATATTTATCTACAGTGATTGGACAGTCTGTTAAAATTGGCATTCTCAGTCCCTCCAAAACATTCATTTGTCCTTTATACGACCCACACATTGTCAAGAGGTTAATAATGTTGAAAAATTCCTGTGGTGTTTTTAGTTTTTGTGCTATCTGGCAGAGAAACATCAGGATCCTTAATTTTGTTTTCAACATAGCATATTTTTTATTCACAATCAATGCTCCTCAGTCTTAATCAACAAAATAGGAAACAGATTTTTAAATTCTGAAGTCACTGTAAATTTATAGCATTTTTCCTTTGAAGTAAAATATTTTACATGACTACAATGAAACATGAAAAGAATCTGTATGATCAGAAAAAAAAAAGAATTTGTATGGTCAGAAGGGTCAACAATTAGAATAATAATGTGTCTTTAGTGAAACAGACCAAGATTTTAAAGGGGAACAGGTATTATTAAAGAGTTTGGTAAAGTGATTTTTAAATGTGTTAGTTTTTATCTTATAGAATATATTTCAGAATATGATTCAACCCTAAATATAATTATATACCACATTGTTTATGCAAATATTATTCTTTCCTATTTAGACATTGTTTTAGTTATGACAGTCTACCTTGGTAGCAAATACCCCAGCACCAAGGTAAAATTTACCTTAAAAAAGATAAGTTATCTACTCCAATAAAACCATGGCAGATAAACCCTTTGATCAAATATGTTAAGTACATGTTAAATCATAAAATGTCATAGGACTCACTATAGAGGACACCTTCATATTTCAAGGTTACTATCTTTTTTTAAAGATTTGATTGATTGATTGAGAGAGAGAGTGCAAGTGGGGGGAGGGGCAGCGGGGGGAGGGAGAGAGAGAATTCCAAGCAGACTCTGAGCTGACTTGAGCATGGAGCCAGATGCAAGGCTAGATCCCAGGACCCAGAGATCATGACCTGAGCCAAAATCAAGAGTCGGACACTTAACCAAATGAGCCACTCAGGCACCCCTCATGGTTACTATCTTTTATGCATTAGATTCCTAATGTGTTTCAAATAAGACTGAAAAAAAGAATAATTTATAGTAAGATATGGCAATAAATAATAGTCATCAAATTCAAAAGCATACATGGGCTTCACTTCCTTCAATAAATCTCAAGAAAACTTCTCACATCAAAAGAGCAGATAAAGAAGTAAGACCCCAATTCTAACCCATCAGGGAGATGGAAGCCTCTAAAAACTGTAGATTGTATAGCTTCCCATTAGTCTATATGATAGGCACATTGCTATTAAAAAGCAAAGCAATAGACCACCATTTTTTCTTAAATGACATGTAGCCTAGTGATGTTTCCACTGTCCCCAAATGTTCCCAACTTCTTTTTTGGACCTAAAATCTCCTCCACTACCTTTACTTACCTCATCCGCTGACCCCCACCCCCATCTCTACCACTATTTTCCTATCTCCTTTGCCCCTTCAAACTGATCTTGCCCCCTGAGCCCATCCTGACCAACCCCAACCAGCCTGGTTCATGCCCATCTCCACCTTTATCCCCAAGCTTCACTCTCACGCATGGTTCCTCTGCTCACGGCTGTTTTGCCTTGGGTCCATGTTCAGCAGCTGTTCTGTGTGTGTGTGTGTGTGTGTGTATGTGTGTGTATGTGTCAGAGCTTGTGTTTTGGAGTCATCCTCTCTGTGCTCAAACTCCAGCTCTGCTCTTACTGCTGTGAGGTGGGTCAACTAACTCCATTAAGCTTCACTGACCCTTTCTGTAAAGTGAGGATTATAATGGAATTTACCTAATAGGGATATTGTGAGGATAGACTGAGGTAATGCAAGTAAAGCACTCAGTACAGTGCTGGTAGAGAGTAAACACCTAAGAAATACTGGTTTTTATTATTCTTGTCGTATTTATTATTTCACCCACACAGAGGCAACTCTCTTCAATGCAAAAGCAAGGTATCTTATATTACTTTGTATCACCCCATAAGTATGATGACTGCACGTTTGAACTAAAATCAGGACAAATGATCCAGCAAAGCACACGCACTCACGCAGCAAAGAAACAGAGGCAGTGAAATAAAAACAGTCCCAGGTGATTCGGGATGGGAACATCACGGTGTCCGTAAGTCCTGTGCTTTGCTTTTTTAATAGCTTGAGTCCTCAAATAAAAGCATGCCTGGTCTACACAGTGAAGTAAAGGGCTAATTTGTTTGGGTTTGGATTCTGAATTCATAGGCAGATTAGAACAAGTTTTTTTTTCCCTCCCTGCATGACGTGCATAAACAGAGACACCTGTGCAGTGTCTTAGGTCGTTGCTGTTAGAGAAAACCTTATCTTCTCTTCCGACAATTTGTTGTGAGGACAATATCAGGAAAAAAAAAAAACCTTCCCAGTACCAGGGTGGGAGGGGCCCGCAGACAGAACCCAGCGGGTGAAATAGATGCATTATCATGTGAAGACTGGAGCTGGGAGGAAGTTCCTGATAGAGCTGGAACCCCTGTTGACAAGGAGAATGGGCCAGAAGGTCTATGATGTCCAAAGTCTTCAGTAACTGTGTCTGAGAACAGACTTGACAAACGCTTTCAAGCCAGTTAACTGGATTGTTTTGGAAAATCCCAGCTTCACTCTGAGAACCTCATCTGCCTAATTCCAATTTTGTCAATATTTTAAATGTGTATTTCTAGTATAAGAACCAGGACCTTCTGCAACCATTTGGGTCAAGCCAGAGAAGGAGACGGACAGACCGAGAGGGGGGCGGGGGAGGTGTGGGGCTGCAGGTTGGTAGAACAAGAAAGCAGCTCCAACAGAGACTGGCCGCCACAGAATGGCCTTCTATGGCTTTTAAAGGGAATTTCCAGGATGGACACACCTCACAGACAAACATAGGTAAGTATGGCAACACACTCCAAAGTCAAATACAAATGTTTTTTATCATCTTCTAGAACCCATGCCCCTGTTCCCAGACATTTATGTGGATAACTGAAAAATGACAGCATAACACATTTCTTTCCTTGACTCTCCATTTCTCTCAAGGCAAATGAGCTATGATACCAAAGGCAAACACCCCACGTAACAAAGGACAATTGCGTCTTGCGTCTCTCGGGTAATCCAGGGATCTTTTCCTGACAGTTGTGCCCTTTCAATGCCCTTCCCAACATCGAATGGAATCAACACACGTGCACCCATGGGAATAGAATGGCTCCAAATGGCCCTTTGTTCCCACACTCCTAATTCTCATAGTCCTCACACTCTTCTCCTGGCCTTCAAAGTGAAGTATTTATATCCCTACTGTACCTTATATTGATAGCTGATTTATTGTTGTCTCTCACTATGCTTTTTTAAGACGTCATTACTGATAATCCATTAAGACTTTGTATTGGAGGAACAAATATCCATCCTGTACTGGGGTAAGAACGAGGGCCTAAAAGCATATGGTTCATTATCTACTCACCACCAAATGCAGACACACCATAATTTATGTCAGTGTGATATAGAGCATACAATTACGACAGAAGTTATTGAAGGCAGGTCTAGGCACCCAGTTTCTCCACATTCTGTTTTCTCTACTTTGGTGTGTGCTTGAAAATTTCCATCATAAAAAAACTTCAAAAATGTATATGACATCAGAGAGACAGACTCAGAAAAGAAAAAAAAATCATCTAAACGATCATCCTCTGATGTCAGATTACTGTAGGAAGCATTCCTATGCTCGGCAGACCTCCAGTGTTCCTCTTTGCAACCTTGGGAAGCTCGTGGGTGGAAGAGGGGTGTTTATTTTTAGTGTGAGTTACTTTAGTGAGTGCCCAGTTCTCTTGTTGAGGTGGCCCACACATGAAATGCTATATATTTGATTTTTCAAACTACATGGAAGCAAAGAAATAAAAAGGGTAAAGTCTTTGGCATTGCACAGACTACATTCAAACCCTCTTAGGGTTCAACTTGGGGGAAATGACTAATTTCTCTGCCCTTTCATCCCCTGCAAAGTGGAGTTCATATCAGCTTCACAAGGTTATTATAGGAAAAGTGCCTATTCATATGTCTGGCAAATAATAGATTCTCAATGCATGTTCATTTCCTTCCTTCTTTTTTTTAATATATTTTATTTTATTTTTATTTATTTTCTTTAAAGATTTTATTTATTTATTTGAGAGAGCAAGAGAGAGCATGAATGGTGGGGAGGGACATAGGGAAAGGGAGAAGCAGACTCCCTGCTGAGGGGGGAGCCTGACATGGGGCTTGATCCCGGGACCCTGAGATCATGACCTGAGCCGAAGGCAGACACTTAACCGACTGAACCACCCAGATGCCCCTCCTTCCTTCTTGTGATAGTTTCAGTTGCTAATCATATAACATGTTGAAGAAACTCCAAAGGCTTTCTAAGATAGAACTCTGAAATCTTTTCAGTTTTCCAAAACACCAGTAAAATCTTGGCCTAGCCAGTCACTGCACATTATTAATAGCAGGGCTATTAATAGACAAGGATCCCATGTCTTTAGACAGAATAGACACCAGATTGTAGGGCATTATTAAAAAGGACAATAAACTCTCAGTTAGGGACATGAATTCTTATCTCCACTTTCTCACTAAGAAGCTAAAAGGGACACCTAACCATGTCCTGTCCTTGGAGAAGACATTTTTCAAAAGCATTTTTAAGCTCCCAACTTCCTAAGACACAGAGAATGAGAAGTCTAGAAACTGACTCAAATATATGAAATTAACAATTTGATATGTCACTATACTAAACAGAGAGAGATCGGTTTGGTTGTCCTCAGATATGAAAACCACCCTTATTAGATTTTGACAAAGTAAAAGCACTATACAAATATGAGGTTTTGACTCTGGATCAAACAGCCTTGGCCAGAGGCCACTGCAAATAATAGTCATGTTGTGTGATTATTATTGTTTTTACGATGATGAAACCAGGATTATAAATTTAATGCAATAAAGAGCTGCAAATTAGGGCGCCTGGGTGGCTCAATTGGTTAAGCGACTGCCTTCGGCTCAGGTCATGATCCTGGAGTCCTGGGATCGAGTCCCACATCGGGCTCCCTGCTCAGCGGGGAGTCTGC
The DNA here is from genome assembly GCF_054177405.1 of Leptonychotes weddellii. Classification (NCBI taxonomy): domain Eukaryota; kingdom Metazoa; phylum Chordata; class Mammalia; order Carnivora; family Phocidae; genus Leptonychotes; species Leptonychotes weddellii. The sequence continues at coordinate 12,792 of NW_027858375.1, forward strand.
TTCTCCCTCTGACCCTCCCCACTCTCATGCTCTCTCTATCTCATTCTCTCTCTCAAATAAATAAATAAAATCTTTAAAAAAAAAAAAAGAGCTGCAAATTAGCTAAAGTCCAGGATAGAGAATAATTAACAGTGTGGGACCTTGGGTGTCAGAGGCAGCAGGGCCCTGCGCTTACCGTGGCCTTGGCAAGCTACTTCACATTTAAGAGCTTCATCGCTAGAGTAAGGCAAATCTGTCTTTAAAAGTTGTCAGAAGTTAAATGAGAAAATGCTGGTAAAATGTCCCTGGCCTTAGTAAGTGCTTAAGAATCTATTTTCTTCATGAATTTCCACTTTAGAAATATGATACCAGCTCCTTGTCAATAATGTTGATTTTTCTGAGTTAAAATTCAAAATTTTACTTTTCATATTTATGAGTCACTCATTGTTATATTTGTATGTGTAAGAGAGAGAGAGAGAGACACA
>NW_027858376.1:0-1939 GCF_054177405.1 Leptonychotes weddellii
CTATACAAGTGACTTGTTTGCTGTTACTTCTTCATGAGCTTGGTAGATCCAAGAAGTAGGACTTTTAAAATACCTACAGGCTCCTGTAACAAAGGAAGATCTGAAACACAAATTATAAATACAAGCAACTTAAAACAGTTCATGTAGATTGTTTCTCTTCTCACTTGATGCCTTTTATAAAGTAATGAGCAAAGTTAGTCTCTAGGGACCCAAGATTGTGTGTTTATTCATTTAATACAGATTTATACTGTACTGTGCCCTGATCATTTTATATCCTCAATATTTCTGGAACCATTCTGTCAGTGCAGGTGTACTTCATCTTTATTTTGCTTTACTGCCTTCTAATTCATCTCCCATCTTTTATTACAGTGCCCCTCAAATTCATCCTTCTCCACAGCATTTAGAGTGATCTGTCTCAAATGTAAATATGACTATGAACCACTGTTGAAAATATATTTGTGTCCAGGTATCTTAAAATTACATATAAAGCTTTCATAATCTTGACTTCTTCTTAGATCCCTGTATTTTAGACAAATATTTACCCTGTTGTGTGCTTCTCTCCCTTTTAGACAAATATTTACCCTGTTGTGTGCTTCTCTTCCTTGTCTTACTACAGCCTTGCATGCTCTCCCCGTTTTCCTCCCTCTAACCCCTTTGAATCTGGCTGACCTCACTGTTTTCAGTTTCAGTTCAGGCATTATCTCCAGAAAAACCATTCCTGACACCTTTTATCTACATGCTTCTTTAAACCCGGGTGCCAAGCACTTACTGGGAGCTCCGTAAATAATTACTGAGTAAAATAAAGACTGTTTACACAGAGATGACTTAAGGGATTGCCCCACACAGGGGCACCTGGGTGGATTAGTTGGTTGAGTGTCCAACTCTTGATTTCGGCTCAGGTCATGACCTCAGATAGAGCCCTGTGTGGGGCTCAGTGCTGGCTTGGAGCCCCGTCGAGATTCTCTCTCTCTCTCTCTCTGCTCCTCCCCCTCTCCAAAAAAAGAGAGAGAGTGAGAGAGATTGTCCCATACAGTCCAGGAGCAAAATAAGAGATATATAAAGAAGTAATTTACAGTTCAGGTGGTGAAGATACACTAGAAAAATCGGTAAAGTACTAAGGTAGCCCTGAAGAAAGAGACACCTATTCATCTGGGGAAGAAGAGCCATAATCAAGGATGACTTTACATAGCAGTCTGTGTCCTAAAAGATGTGAAGAAATTTATCAAGTAGTAGAGGAAAACATTTCAGGCATGTTTACACTCATCAGGGACATACACCCATAGGAAGGTTGTACACTAATAAAGGCATAAAAAATACTAATAATTTTGGAAACCATGAATAATGTTGTAGTTGAAGCTTTGGGTGTTAAGAGGGGCTGTTACAAGGTAAAGAACAGTCTGTTGTGATTTTATATGTTTCTGCTGCATTATAAAATTTTGTTTCTGATTGTTTTGTTCATTGATGTTAGGTGGATGAACTTGTGAATGAATCTTTGAGATGTTTGTATGTCTTTAACCTGGTGACATTTAGTATTTCCCAAATGGTTTGTTGAAGTTTTCTATAATTAAAAGTATTTCTTAAAGTAAATATTCAGCTAAAGATTAAGTTTAAACTCTCAATAGATAAAATGTTATTTTCTATTTTTAAGAAGGTTATAGCTTTTATCTAACCATTCTAAGTAGTCCATTTTAACTAAATATATAGATTTGCCAGCAGAATGAATTAGAAATGACATCAGAGGAAGAGCAAAAAAGACTTGATGAAAGTGAAAATAACCACCTACAGGTATGTAAAAAGTTAAATTTAAATTTCCGATTTTATATTGTTTTTCCTGCTTTAATAATGTAACATAGTTCAAATGAAATGATCTTTTGAATGGACATATTGAAGTCAATAGATTATAATTTAATATTTAGTTTTTATAAAATTTTACAAGTTA
>NW_027858377.1:0-257 GCF_054177405.1 Leptonychotes weddellii
ATACATGAACAATGAATCATGGAACACTACATCAAAAACTAATGATGTAATGTATGGTGGTTTACATAATAAAAAAAATTAACGGGGGGAAAAAAAGGTTATTGCCAGGGTAACTAAAAGTGGTACATAATGAGTTCCACTGTTGTCAAGACCTTGGTTCTACTTAGTTGAACTATGGTACTGCCCTTGGCTCACCTCATTCCTGTGGTCCCAAGACCGGGAAATATCCTGCAGTTTCCTTCTCATTTTGTTTGGTT
>NW_027858378.1:0-257 GCF_054177405.1 Leptonychotes weddellii
CCACATTTTTATCTATTCATCTGTCACTGGACATCTGGGCTCTTTCCATATTTTGGCCATTCTAGACTTCTTTCATTTAAATTTCCAAATGTTCATTGCTAGTATAGAAATACAACTGATTTTTATATATTGAGCTTGTATCCTGAGAACTTACTGAAATAGCTTATTGGTTATAATAGCTTTTTTGTAGATTCTTTGAGATTTTCCATGCAACATGTAATCTGCAAATGAGACAGTTTTATCTCTTCCTTTCCACT
>NW_027858379.1:0-257 GCF_054177405.1 Leptonychotes weddellii
TTAAGATTTGATTAGGATTGAAGAAATCATATTAACTTTTTATAGGTACAAGAAAAGTCCCAATGGCCAGTGTAGGACATTTTGAATTAAATTTTATAATGAAGATATGGGGTTGCTATTAGCAAAGGCATCATTGTGTAGATGAATACAATAAATAAATAGGCATAGTCATAATTCTTTTTGTATTATATTTGTTTTTCGTAAAACATATATGAATGGGCCAATATCCTTCTATTACATATCTTAAATGCATTATT
>NW_027858380.1:0-257 GCF_054177405.1 Leptonychotes weddellii
TTATCATTCGGATGTGATTGAGAACTTAGGTAAGACTAGCAATAGCTACAGCTAAAAAAGGAAAGGAATATGGCTGCCATAAGAACCAATTACAAAAGACAGTATCATATAGTATAAACAGCAGCCACAGGAATGGAGCTGGTTGCTCACGCATTTAGAATTTGCTTGAGCCTTATCTCGAGCATACCAGTTCCCTAGACGCAGTGTTGCTGGGCATGTCCAACATTATGTCTTTGTAGATTCAGACATCACGCAGG
>NW_027858381.1:0-257 GCF_054177405.1 Leptonychotes weddellii
TTCCTTTGCTCATTTGTTTTGTTTTTTAAATTCCACATATGTGTGAAATCATATGGTATTTGTCTTTCTCTGACTTATTTCACTTAGCATTATACTCCCTAGTTCCATGCGTGTCATTGCAAATGGCAAGATTTCATTCTTCTTTATGGCTGAATAATATTCCATTCTTATATACATTATTTATATATATATATATATATACACACACACACATATATATAAAATATACACACACCACATCTTCTTTAGCCATTCAT
>NW_027858382.1:0-257 GCF_054177405.1 Leptonychotes weddellii
TACAGACCAAAATACACCCAAAATCTAGTGTATGGCACTGATCTATGCACCAACCTGATCATATTTAATCATATTCTGTTTTTTTGTTTGTTTGTTTTTATCTTTATCTTTTTCTTTTTTTCCTTTTTCTTTCTTTCCCTTCCTTTTCCCCCGGTTTCAGGTCTCTTCTGATTTGTTTAGTGTATATTTTTCTGGGGTCGTTCTTACCCTGTTAGCATTTTGTTCTCTCATTCATCTATTCTCCTCTGGACAAAATG
>NW_027858383.1:0-257 GCF_054177405.1 Leptonychotes weddellii
TATTTAGATTTGATTCACTTCGATTAATATCAAAGTAGTCTAAAGAACCGTGAAAATGAAAAAAAAAGAACTGTGAAAATGATTAAGGATAAAGAGCGATTTACATAATAATAAAAGCGCCAACTAACCAAGAGGGCATAACTATCTAAAATGTGTGTGCACCTATGGGCACCTGGGTAGCACAGTAGGTTAAGCGACCAACTCTTGGTTTTGGCTCAAGTTGTGATCTCAGGGTCGTGAGATCAAGCCGCACAACC
>NW_027858384.1:0-257 GCF_054177405.1 Leptonychotes weddellii
TAAAGAAAAACAAAGCCAAGTAAATGGACAAAGAGCACGCGGGGCGGGGGGGGGGACGGGGGGGACAGGGAATCTCCGTCCTCAGAGAGACACCTGAGAAAAGGCAGGAGGTGGATCAGGGAGAAGACACCAAGTGCCCAAGTCCTAACAGGAATGTGCTTTGTGACAGAGGGAGGAGGGCAGCTGAGTGAGCAAACTGAGAGATGACCCTAGGGCGGGGATGGAGCCAGATCACACCGGGCTTGACATGCCCTGGG
>NW_027858385.1:0-257 GCF_054177405.1 Leptonychotes weddellii
AAAAAAAAAGGTTTTATTACTCACATCAATGGCAGGAGCTACAGAATCAGCAATTTCTTGAACGGTACCAATTTTCTTAAGCCCCAATATGCACAGAGTGAAACCAAGATGACCCAGTGACACTTGCACATGCAGTGGGCTCTAGGACAGGAAAGGGACTCGAAGCCAGTATGTTGGTCCATTGCTTCCGATGGTGACACTCTCTATCCCAAGGCTGTTCACTATATATTCATTATTGAAAAGATAGAAAAAAAAAA
>NW_027858386.1:0-257 GCF_054177405.1 Leptonychotes weddellii
AGAGAAAAGTGATACCATAAGACAAAACAATATTAGAATAATTGGGACCCCAGAAAGAGAAGAAAGAGAGAGAGGGGCAGAAGATACATTGGAGCAAATTATAGCAGAGAATTTCCCTAATTTGGGGAAGGAAACAGCCATCAAAATCCAGGAGGCACAGAGAACCCCACTCAAAATCATTAAAAATAGGTCAACACTCCGACATCTAATAGTAACACTCACAAGTCTCAGAGACAAAGAGAAAATCCTGAAAGCAG
>NW_027858387.1:0-1939 GCF_054177405.1 Leptonychotes weddellii
AAATGTATTTTGGATGTTAACCTCTTATTGGATATATCATTTGTGAATATCCTTCCCCATTTAGTTGGTTGTCTTTCTGTTTTGTGATGGTTTCCTTCACTGTACAAAGGTTTTTAGTTTGATGTAGTCTCATTTGTTTATTTTTGCTTTTGTTGTCCTTGTTTGAGGAGACAGGTCCAAAATATTATTGCTAAGAATGATATCAAAGAGTTTACTGACCATGTTTTCCTTATAAGTTTTATGGTTTCAGGTCTTACATTTAAGTCTTTAATCCATTTGAGTGTGCTTTTGTATATGATGTAACAAAGTGGTCCAGTTTCATTCTTTTGCATGTAGCTGTCCATTTTTCCCAACAACATTTATTGAAAAGACGGTGTTTTCCCCATTGTATTTTCTTGTCTCTTTTGCTGTAGATTAATTGACCATATATAAAGTGTGGGTTTATTTCTGCATCCTCTATTCTGCCCCATTGACCTATGTGTCTATTTTCATTCCAGTACCATACTGTTTTGATTACTATAACTTTATAGTACAGTTTGAAATATTGGAGGGTGATACCTCCAAGTTTGTTCATCAAATCAAGACTTTCTGGATATTCAGGGTCTAGTGTGGTTGCATACAAAGTTTAGTATTATTTCTTCTAGTTCTGTGAAAAATACCATTAGTATTTAGATGGGAATTGCATTGAATCTGTAGATTATTTCTGGTTGTGTGGACATTTTAACAATATTAATTCTTCCAATCCCTGAGCACAGTATATCTTTCCATTTACTTGTGTCATCTTCAATTACTTTCATCAATGTATTATAGTTTTCAGAGCACAGATCCTTCACCCCCTTGGTTAAATTTACTCATAGATATTTTATTCTTTTTTTTTTTTAAGATTTATTTATTTATTTGAGAGAGCGAGAATGAGAGAGAGAGTACATGAGAGAGGGGAGGGTTAGAGGGAGAAGCAGGCTCCTCGCCGAGCAGGGAGCCCGATGCGGGACTCGATCCAGGGACTCCAGGATCATGACCTGAGCCGAAGGCAGTCGCTCAACCAACTGAGCCACCTAGGCGCCCGATATTTTATTCTTTTTGATACCATTATAAATGGGATCGTTTTCTTAATTTCTCTTTCTGATAGTTTATTATTATATAGAAACATGACAAATTTCTGTATATTGATTTTATATCCTGCAACTTTACAGAATTTATTTATTTGTTCTATTTTTTTTTTTTTGATGGAGGCTTCAGGATTTTCTATAAATTATATCATGTCATCAGCAAATAGTGACAATTTTACTTTTTCCTTTTCTGTTTAGATGCCTTTTATTTCTTTTTCTTTCCTAACTGCTGTGGCTAGTACTTTCAATACTATGATGAATAAAAATGGTGGGAGTGGACATCCTTGTCTTGTTCCTATCTTAGAAGAAAAGCTTTCCCCTTTTCACCATCAACTATGATGTTAGCTATGGGTTTGTCATATATGGTCTTTATTATGTTGAGGTTACATTCTCTCTTCTTCCATTTTGTCAAATCAATGCTTTTTTAAATGAAAGCTGGTCATGGTAGAACTATGCCATGTCACATTTTTTTTCCCAATCAAGTGATAGTGTGTATGTTTTAGGTTATAAACAATCCTTTAAAAATCACTGTTTCATACAAAAGTTAAATTTATGTTGAGTAGATATATACACATTCTGTAAAAACACCCACAAATGCACAGATATTGGTGTAATATGTACATTTCTTTTGGCTGTTGTTGATTTTGATGCATGTTCAGTTCACTTTAGGCTTGTATAAATTTTATGTAGAGATTTTACTGTTATGTAGAGATTTTACTATTGTTACTTTTCTCATTATTTTTACTTGTAATGGTATAATTATTATCATGGTACATGATACATGGTGCACATTTTCAAGTGTCCTAGGCAGTGAGAATAACTTTGCTTCA
>NW_027858388.1:0-257 GCF_054177405.1 Leptonychotes weddellii
GGGTCTGTGTTCAGTGGGGAGTCTGCTTCTCCCTCTGACCCTCCCGCCTCTCATGCTCTCTTTCTCTCTCATTTTCTCTCTCCCTGTCTCAAATAAATAAATAAAAATCTTTTAAAAAAAGAAAAAAAAAAAAAACCTGCAGGGTACAAAACAGCGCCACACAGTGGAATCCAGAGACACTTACACTGAGCCCTGCTTCTGTGCAAGGGAGTTGCATTTGCAATAGGGCAAGTCCACCTGAGAATCAGCACAACAGG
>NW_027858389.1:0-257 GCF_054177405.1 Leptonychotes weddellii
ACTGCGTGGGGGGGAGAGCAGGGGCACCTGACCCAGCCTGGAGGCCGGCCAAAGGGCCGGCACCTGACTCACAGCTGATGCCCAAAGGGCAGCAGGTGGGCTTCCAGGTGGAAGGAGCCCCAGGTGGTCAGGTGTGCGGGGAGGGAGGGCTCACCACCTCAGCGGGCCTGGGGCCAGGGTGCCGAGGGGGTGGGCGGGCTAGGGTGGAAGCTGATGAGGATTTCTCTCTCAGCTAACACCTACTGCCCGTGGGTCGG
>NW_027858390.1:0-257 GCF_054177405.1 Leptonychotes weddellii
GTGAATCGCTGGCTCTTGGATGTGTCCCCCTGCCTCTGTGTGCTCCCCACTCCAGGGGCTGAGCCCCGAGATGCACCTGTGTGTCCCCCGTTGCACGAGGCACAGCCCAGCGAGACTCGGGGTCCCTCCCCTCCCCCGGCCCAGGCCTCAGTTTGCTTGCTTTTCTCTTCTGGATGGATGGTGTTGCATGAGTGCAGACAAGGAGTGGAGAGAGTAGTAAGAGATCACTACACACACAGCTCAAAGGAAGGCAGCTA
>NW_027858391.1:0-257 GCF_054177405.1 Leptonychotes weddellii
ATTTAGATTTGATTCACTTCGATTAATATCAAAGTAGTCTAAAGAACCGTGAAAATGAAAAAAAAAAGAACTGTGAAAATGATTAAGGATAAAGAGCGATTTACATAATAATAAAAGCGCCAACTAACCAAGAGGGCATAACTATCTAAAATGTGTGTGCACCTATGGGCACCTGGGTAGCACAGTAGGTTAAGCGACCGATTCTTGGTTTTGGCTCAAGTTGTGATCTCAGGGTCGTGAGATCAAGCCCCACAACC
>NW_027858392.1:0-257 GCF_054177405.1 Leptonychotes weddellii
GGAGGGTCAGAGGGAGAAGCAGACTCCCTGCTGAGCAGGGAGCTTGATGCGGGACTTGATCCTGGGACTCCAGGATCATGACCTGAGCCGAAGGCAGTCGTTCAACCAACTGAGCCACCCAGGTGCCCCTAATGTTTTCTTTAATAAATACTCCATGTTTTTATTTTTGGTGACTTATTTAAAAAATCTTTCTTGGGGGTGCCTGGGTGGCTCAGTCGTTAAGTGTCTGCCTTTGGCTCAGGTCATGATCCCAGGGT
>NW_027858393.1:0-257 GCF_054177405.1 Leptonychotes weddellii
GTCCTGGCCTCAGAATCCTCCCTGGCCATGTCAGTCCCTGTGTGATTTCTCCATTATTTCTCCCCTTTTCTCTCCCTGGTTCTGAAAATCTCTCTGCGTGTTTTCTCTCTTACCTCCCAATCCCTTTCATCTTCCTTCTCTCTGTTTTCCTCTTCATCACCAGTCTTCTGCCCCTCCTCCATCTGTGGCCTGTCTGCAATCCTCCCTGGTCTTTTCAGGGACCTCTCCCCCCGCAGATGGAAAGGCGATGCCCCCTA
>NW_027858394.1:0-257 GCF_054177405.1 Leptonychotes weddellii
AAATGAGATGATCTCTAGCATCCAAGATGTAAGAGTCAGTATTTTATACACATTCTACGCTCCACAGTCTTTTAATTCATTTTTACAAATTGAAGAATGAATATTGATAGGGGACAGTTTACTAAGAAACACATTAAAAAATGTTTTTCAATAAAATAAATTATCATTAAAAGTTGTGCCACTCGATCAGATTACAAAAACAGCAACTGAACTTAAATTTTCCCTCCTCTTTATTTCTCTTTCTACAGCTTACTCTT
>NW_027858395.1:0-257 GCF_054177405.1 Leptonychotes weddellii
TTTCCCAAGATTTTATTTATCTATTTATTTATAAATTTATTCATCTATTCGACAGAGGGAGAGAGAGAACAGAGAGGGAGAAGGAGAAGCAGGCTCCCCGCTAAGCAGGGAACCCAACAGGCTCCTATCCCAGGACGCTGGGATCATGACCTGAGCCAAAGGCAGATGCTTATCCAACTGAGCCACCCAGACACCCCTCTTTGTACTTAAAAAAAAAATTATTTATTTATTTGAGAGAGAGCAGGAGGAGGGGCAGA
>NW_027858396.1:0-257 GCF_054177405.1 Leptonychotes weddellii
GTCTCTCATTCTCTCTGTCTCAAATAAATAAATAAAATCTTAAAAAAAATAAAAAAATAAATAAATAAATAAATTTACAGTTTGTTGTTTTAATAATATTTAAGATAATTCCTCAAACACTTTAAGTCACCTGAATATGTGCATTTGTATATTTTATTTATTTAAAGATTTATTTATTTATTTATTTATTTATTTATTTGACAGAGAGAGAGAGACAGTGATAGCGGGAACATGAGCAGGGGGAGCAGCAGAGGGAA
>NW_027858397.1:0-257 GCF_054177405.1 Leptonychotes weddellii
AAACTATTTGCTGTCTGGCCCTTTACAAAGACGTTTTCTGGACCTTATACTAGACTGTGTTGTTGCAAAAGTTTTCAATGTATTGGTATTAAACACACCACTTTTTCTGATCAGAATGAAATTGAATTAGAAGGAAATAAGAGGATAAACAAAGAAAATTCTCATTCGTTTGGGAATTAAAAATAACACTTTTTAAAAAATTTATTTATTTTTTTGATGTAGTGTTCCATGATTCATTGTTTGCGTATAACACCCAG
>NW_027858398.1:0-1939 GCF_054177405.1 Leptonychotes weddellii
CCCCCCCCCCCCCCCGGCAAACAAGTCTATGGAAAGCTAAGGTAATTTTGCAAAGAAAGACCTAAAGTATGTATGTATTTGCAGAGTAGCTGGGAGTTTTCTCTCCCAGATATTAAGAGAGACTACACAAAGCCAAAGTAATAAAGACAGACTAGTGCTGACAAAGAAACAAACAGACCTAGTTGTAACAGAATACAGGCTTATAAACAGACCTATGTATAAATGATAATCTCCTATGACAAAGCTGGTTTCTCAAAGCAGTAAAAAAGGATGAATTCTTTAGAACGATGTGCTGGAAAAATTCACATATTTACACAGGCAAAAGTAGTTAGAGCCCTACATCTCAGTATGTATGCAGAACACAAACTCCAGATGAATTAACAGATCTAAAAGGCAAAACTAATATAACTTAAAAAAAAAAAAAATCTGAAAGAGAAAATATTGGTAGATTTAGCTTCACTCAAAGATTTCTATTCAGTGAAAAATGCTTTGGGAATAATGATTTTCATCCAAAATTATCAGAGTTGGTATCTTAAATATGAGGAACTTCTACAAAAACAAGAAAAAAAAGGTAAGTCAGAAGAACATATGGGCACAAGATATTAATAGGCAATTTACAGGATAAAAAGGCTATCAAGTATATTAAGAAAGGCTACTCTCACCAACTATCAGAAAAATGCAAGAAATATCACTTTAAAGCTACAAGAAAAATAAAAATTAGAAAACTAGTAATATGAAGTACTGATAAGAACAGGGGAAAATAGGAACCGTTCTGTGAACTGCTTGATAAGCTATTCTGTTTACTTATGACCCAGAATTCCACTTGCATAAGTACTCGAAAGAAATACTTGCAGAGATCCTTAAGGAAATGTGTACAAGGGTGCTTGATCACTACAGCATTATCTGTACCAGGGTATAGGAAGCAACATAGATTCCATCACCAGGAAATGAGTAAGTAAATGTTTTGGACGCAGATAATGGAATATTATGCAGAGTATGATGGCTAGAGCTTAAAAATACAGTACTGGGTGAGAAAAAGGAATAAACTGAGATCTATACTACCATTAATGTAAATTAAAACCACACATAAATGTTATATATTTAAAGACGTGTATCTGAGTGGATGTTTGCAGAGGGGGGAATAGGAAAAGAGGTTGAAGTTAAGAAAAAAAAAGTAAATAAAACAAGAGTAGGGCTTATGTTCATAGATTGATCAGGACAATGTGTCACAAACTAGACTATGAGTGACACAGGGCAAAAATCACATTTGGTTGTGGTGCCTGGTGGTTCAGGTAAGTGTCCGACTCTTCATTGTTGGCTCAGGTCATGATCTCAGGGTTGTGCGAAACCAAGAGAAACCAAGAGTTGGATACTGGGTCTTTGCTCAGCAGGGAGTCACTTGAGATCCTCTCTGTCCCTTTCCCTCTGCCCGCCCCCGCTCGTCCTCTCTCCCTCCCTCTCTCTAAAATAAATAAACCTTTTTTTAAAAAAAGATTTTAATTTATTTGACACAGAGAGAGAGAAAGCACAAGCAGGTGGAGCAGCAGAGGGAGAGGGAGAAGTAGGTTCCCCGCTGAGCAGTGAGCCCCATGCAGGGCCCGATCCCAGGACCCCAGGATCACGACCCGAGCCGAAGGCAAATGCCCAACCAACTGAGCCACCCAGGTGCCCCTAAAATAAACAAATCTTTAAAATAAAATAAAAAAAATCATGTCTGGTTGCTTACCACTGGGTAAGCCAAGCAGAAAACCTGACACATTATAGGGTTTCCAGTATTTTCTGGGTGAATGAGTTAGTAAATTAGTGGTATTTTTTTTAAAGATTTTATTATTCATGAGAGAGAGAGAGAGAGAGGCAGAGGGAGAAGCAGTCTCCAAAGTAGCAGGGAGCCCCATGCGGGACTCGATCCCAGGATGCTGGGATCATGACCTGAGCCGAA
>NW_027858399.1:0-257 GCF_054177405.1 Leptonychotes weddellii
GGGTGGGGCAGGCTGCAAATACCTGGGGGTGAATGAATGTGGCCCCAGGGCCCTCCAAGTCTGGCATTTGTCTGTCAAGATCTCAGGTTGGTGGGAAGGGGCAGCGATTAGGGTCCCTGGTTGTTGTTATCAGTTTCAGAATTCAGTCCTCAGTGATGAGTAACTTGGGAAACAGCCCTTGGCTCCCCACTTCCAGATCATGAGATTTTCCCGTCGCTGAGCCGGCTCCCCCGTCCTGCCCTGCTCCCCTGTCCCCT
>NW_027858400.1:0-257 GCF_054177405.1 Leptonychotes weddellii
CCGCCCTTCAAGAACCACACAGTGCGGTTGGTCAGGCAAGAAATAGAATAAAGGGGGTGCCTGGGTGGCTCAGTCGTTAAGTGTCTGCCTTCGGCTCAGGTCATGATCCCAGGGTCCTGGGGTCCAGCCCCGCATCGGGCTCCCTGCTCAGCGGGAAGCCTGCTTCTCCCTCTCCCACTCCCCCTGCTTGTGTTCCCTCCCTGGCTGTCTTTCTCTCTGTCAAATAAATAAAACCTTTAAAAAAAAAGAAAAAGAAA
>NW_027858401.1:0-257 GCF_054177405.1 Leptonychotes weddellii
ATATTTGGCAATGCTTTTCATAAAGGAGTTGTTTAAAAAATTTTTTTAGTAAACACATAGCACAGTAAACAAACAAAAACATCCATAAAAGCAAAAACAAAACAGGGGCGCCTGGGTGACTCATTAAGCGTCTGCCTTTGGCTCAGGTCATGATCCCAGGGTCCTGGGATCGAGCCCTGCATCGGGTTCCCTGCTCCAAAGGAAGCCTGCTTCTCCCTCTCCCACTCCCCCTGCTTGTGTTCCCTCTCTCACTGTCT
>NW_027858402.1:0-257 GCF_054177405.1 Leptonychotes weddellii
GAAGTTCTCTGTATTGGGCAATGCCCTTTAAACACTCTTGTCTTGAGTTCATCCTCTTTTGAGATTCAGTTCAATCATGACCTTCTCAGGACAAAGGTTTTCCTAATTCTCCTCATTCACAACCCCAACCTCCATCCAAACAGGTCTTTTCCTAAGTGTCATTTTACTTCAGTGCTTCCAAAAACGTGTCTGAAGACCAATCTGCCCTGTGTGGTACCAAAACCTGGAGATAGAAAGATAAGAGCTTTGGGTTCAGC
>NW_027858403.1:0-257 GCF_054177405.1 Leptonychotes weddellii
CTGGCTATTATATATTTTTTTATTCTTCCAAAAGATTTAGTTTTTTAAATTTAATTTAATTTTATTATGTTAGTCACCATACAGTACATCATTAGGTTTTGATGTAGTGTTCCATGATTCATTGTTTTCGTATAACACCCAGTGCTCCAAGCAATACGTGCCCTCCTTAATACTCATCAGTGGGCTAACCCATTCCCACAACCCCCTCCCCTCTAAAACCCTCAGTTTGTTTCTCAGAGTCCATAGTCTCTCATGGT
>NW_027858404.1:0-257 GCF_054177405.1 Leptonychotes weddellii
CTACATCAAAAACTAATGATGTAATGTATGGTGATTAACATAACAATAAAAAAATTTTAAAAATAACCATTTATGTAAAAGACATTGCAATTAAATGTTTTGCAAATATTAATTTGCTTATCACAACCATCCCATGAGGTAGTGTTAAAGAAAAAATTATTCATGATACTTGTTAAAAGGATAAGGCAGACTTTTTTTCGGGGGAACTAGTGCACTGTGGTTTTGCAGCAGGGGAGAGAGATTAGGTTCAGTTTTGA
>NW_027858405.1:0-257 GCF_054177405.1 Leptonychotes weddellii
CTTAAGCTTTTTCAATAAACACACTGACCCTAGAAAGTTTTATGATACATGACATGATCCATTTTGAAGGAGTGTCATAGGACTTGGTTCTCTAGGTCTTGACTTCTCCTAGAAGACAGTCCAATGCACATGGACAGTATCAGTTACGTGATCAGGTTTGTGTTCTTGGGTGCATGTTCATTCTTACAAAGGAGGCGCTGTCTGTGACTTTTTTGAGCATTGTGGTCTATATACGGTAATATATAGAAGTCAAGCGC
>NW_027858406.1:0-257 GCF_054177405.1 Leptonychotes weddellii
TAGTATATTTAGACATCACCCGTTCACACATCAGTGAGGCTGGCAGCCTCCTTTAGTGTTCTTTTTTTTTTTTTTTAAAGATTTTTTTTATTTATTTATTTGAGACAGAGAGAATGAGAGACAGAGAGCATGAGAGGGAGGAGGGTCAGAGGGAGAAGCAGACTCCCTGCCGAGCAGGGAGCCCGATGCGGGACTCGATCCTGGGACTCCAGGATCATGACCTGAGCCGAAGGCAGTCGCTTAACCAACTGAGCCAC
>NW_027858407.1:0-257 GCF_054177405.1 Leptonychotes weddellii
GTCTGCTCGTCCTGGACCCCGACCCCCTCCCCAGCCTCAGCTGGGCTGCAGCTCTGCAGAGGCAGCGTGGCCCTGGGCGAGCCCCCCTCTGCAGGAGTTCTTGCTTGCCCTCCTGGCAGCACCTTCTGAAGCCCATTCAGCTTCAGTGAGTCCTCCTAACAGTGCGGTGACACGCCGAAATTATTTCTCCACCTGCCTCGGATGGTTTCATCTTTGATTCCTCTGTATCCCCAGGACGCCTGCAGGCACTTGGGGTC
>NW_027858408.1:0-257 GCF_054177405.1 Leptonychotes weddellii
GCGTCGGGGGTCTCTGTGAGGTTGAACTCGAGGCCTTTGAGGATCTCCGCCAGGGTGTTGCCTTGGGCCCCCAGGGAGAGGAAGGCCAAGGTGATGGAGCCGCTCAGCAGGGAGAAGATGACATTCTTATTGGGCGTCTTCGAAGCCAACTGCTTATAGAGGCTGAGGGCGAAGTCGGTGCTGCTGGAGGCTAATCCGAAGTTGTCCACTGGTGTCTCGTTGTGTACGTCCTCCTGGGTGACATTCTGCGGGTCAAG
>NW_027858409.1:0-1939 GCF_054177405.1 Leptonychotes weddellii
TAGGTAAATGACCTCATCTTTCAGGCTTGAATTCATTTTTAATTTTAATTTTATTTTATACAATGTGTAGACCGTTCCCTGTTCTCTGCATTTAGAAGTATAAACAATATAAATCTGTTAATTCTGTAAGTAATTTTTATAATTATGATGTAACTCTATCCTATCCTTAAAACATTTAAAATAAACCCTTTATGTGCAACTTCTGACTGTAAATTTTGTGCTCATGAGCAAAATGTGATGTGTTAAACCTGCTTCTGGAAGTTTTTTAAAGTTTAAGATTTTAAGTAACCTTTTCCCCTCTCCACCACATGTAAACCGTCCAAAGCACGCAGAAACGGAAGGAGGTCGAACTTCTCCTCGCATATGGTAACACTTGGTCGTCCCCAAAGGGAGAGGGACAGTGAGCAGTGTCCTAGAGCCATTCTGTAGTGGATTGCCATTAAGGAGAAAATTTATCATAAAATTTTAAACTTGATTATTTTAAATAGAATTAAATAATGTGTATTTTATACTTTCACATCTAGTTTTGCTTTATATACTGCCTGTAATGTTGTTAATACTCGAGCACCCACGAGCGAGAGTGTAGGGAAGATCTCCGTTTCCCAGTGGTGGGATGAGGAAGCGAAGGTCACGCCACTGACGGGTGCGTGTTCTGTGCTTTATCTTCCTGGGAAATTTTAACCAGTGAGGTAAAAAGTAGATCCCTCATGTGCCTTTAATTAGATTTGTGTTTTGATGTTTGCCCGCTGAGTTGGGCCCGTGGATCACGTGGTTAAGGCTGGGGCTGGGGGAGGCACGGGCAGGTGTGGGACAGGGACGACCAGCGCCCGCCCATGGGAAGCCCGATCTCATGCCCTCCTCCTGACACGCACCAGCCCTCCTCCTGCCCCTGCAGGTGCAGCTTGGGAAGCGTGTCCCCTAAAAGGACGGCAGGTTTCGTGGGAAGGTTGGCGGTCGCCGGTCGCCAGTCGCTGTCCATAGGCCAGCGAGTGGGTCTGTTGGAAGCAGCCCTGCTTGGAGAATTGTGGGTGGGCCTGCCCGTTCAACCGTCCTCAGCGTAGCCACGAGCTGGTAGTGAGTAAAGTGTGGCAGATGCTGCGCAGCCCTTGGCCGTTGCCGAGTGGCACCCCTGGTTGGGGGGAGGCGCACCTTTCGTCTGCGGTGCCCGTGAGGGAGGCGTGGGGGCACATGTGTGGTCCAGGACAACAGCGGCCTCCGTGCGGGGGCCCAGAGAGCCCACAGCCCAGCCGTCTCTGCAGGCACTTCTGTGACCTTCCTTCCCAGGTCAATGGCAAAACGTGTTGTCTTGTCTTCCAGTTATGCTGAAGAAATCTGCATTTCCGTCACAGGACTGTGGGAACTGTTTTGTGTTTCAAAGATACTTTAAACATGTCCTTACATTAATATTCTTGTAAAACCTGGACTTCCTAACGCCTGCAGTACACGGTCTCACACGTAAAGTCTAGCACAGGTTTGTCCTATGTCCTGTTTGTAAGCGCTCAGGCCACCAAGTCTCAGAGAATTAGGGGAGTCTTTGAATTACTTCTGCAGACGCTCTCAGGCTCTGTCTCCCTCGTATTGGCCATAAAACCCTTCAGCTAAGGTGACTCCATGGCAGACGGTTTTAGGGTTATTGGCCTGGCACATCATTTTGCCTAAAAATGACCCTGCCTTCTTTCTGCGTAGTTTTTTCCTGAGGACCAGGGGGCGCGTTGATCCCTGCCAGCCCAGGCGCTGGGACGTGCGGGCCCTGGCTCGCCTTTCTTTTTTTGTGCTGGCCGTTCCCATCTGGTGAGTAGGCTGCCATCTGCCATGTGGGCACATCCCTGCGCCGCTCACCTCTGCGCTGTGGACTCGGGTGCTCGGGGAAGGACCCAGAACCCTTCACGGGATCAGCACATGCACATAACTTTGAAACTCTGTCTTGGTGTTGGAACAG
>NW_027858410.1:0-257 GCF_054177405.1 Leptonychotes weddellii
GCTGGTATTTTTAATAGCTTTATCGAGGTATAATTCACATACCACACAGTTCACCCATTTGAAGTGTACAATTCAGAGTTGTGCAACCATCACCACCGTGTACAATTTAGAACGTTTTCATCATCCCCAAAAGAAACCCAATATCTGGGCGCCTGGGTGGCTCAGTCGGTTGGGCGACTGCCTTCGGCTCAGGTCATGAGCCTGGAGTCCCGGGATCGAGTCCCGCATCGGGCTCCCTGCTCGGCGGGGGGTCTGCT
>NW_027858411.1:0-257 GCF_054177405.1 Leptonychotes weddellii
CTCTTTGTTGACTTGGCTCCATGCCCTCCATGCTCAGGGCCTGACACAGAACCTCCACCGGTAGGCACAGCTCTCATTAGAAGTCTCAGGGACCTCTGGTCATCTCCAGGGAGGGCCCAGCTCACAGCATAAGCAACCAAATGCAAAGTGCCACAGTCACAAATAGCATGTATAGTATGACAATATTTTGGTTTTTTTTTAAAAAAACCATGTATGTTGAAATTATATGGTATTTGCCTTTCTCTGACTGACTGCTT
>NW_027858412.1:0-257 GCF_054177405.1 Leptonychotes weddellii
AGCCATTTCTGTATTTTCTTTTGAGAAGTGTCTGTTCATGTCTTCTGCCCTTTTTTTTACTTGATTATTTGTTCTTTGGGTGTTGAGTTTGAGAAGTTCTTTATAGATCTTGGATATCAGCCCTTTGTCTGTAGTGTCATTTGCAAATATCTTCTCCCATTCCGTGGGTTCCCTCTTTGTTTTGTTGACCGTTTCCTTTGCTGTTCAGAAGCTTTTTATCTTGATGAAGTCCCAAAAGTTCACTTTCGCTTTTGTTT
>NW_027858413.1:0-257 GCF_054177405.1 Leptonychotes weddellii
CAGGCAGAACCTGAGTATCACCAGCCTAAACACCTGTCCTTGGAACAGCTGGGGAGATCTGAGAAGCCACATTCACTAAACACTCCAAACCAATGTCCTCTGCATCCATTATCTACAAGGCACCCTTCACCAAGCCTCAAACCAAGTGTTTTGTGGGATCATTTCAATTTAGAAAGTAATACTCATTAAAAAAAAAAAAAGGCATAACCACAGTTTTGGAGTAGAGCTGATCCTAGTAGAACAGTGCTCCCCTTTCT
>NW_027858414.1:0-257 GCF_054177405.1 Leptonychotes weddellii
AAAAAATAAAAAAAAGAAACAACCGGAGCTCAGAGGAGAGTGGAAGACTGAATTTATTAAAACAAAAAAGTTGCAGTCATCAGCATTAATATTGTAATTGTTGAATTTATAGAGGACTGGTGAATAATAGCCCTTTTTTTTTTTTTTTTAAGATTTTATTTATTTATTTGACAGAGAGAGACAGCGAGAGAGGGAACACAAGCAGGGGGAGTGGGAGAGGGAGAAGCAGGCTCCTGGCTGAGCAGGGAGCCCGATGC
>NW_027858415.1:0-257 GCF_054177405.1 Leptonychotes weddellii
GTCTTCATTCATCTTTAACTTAATCTTAGGCTACCTTCACATGATATTATATCATTTTACATGGGGTATAAGAACATTATAACAGAATACTCCCATTTCTGCCTCTTGGCCATTGTGTTATTATTGTCATATAATTTACTTCTTCATATATTATGACCGCTATATTATTATTATTTGTTCCCTAAGCATTCAATTATCTTTTAAAGAAATGTAAATAATGATACAAAAATATCTTATGCATGTAATTACCATTTCCA
>NW_027858416.1:0-257 GCF_054177405.1 Leptonychotes weddellii
GTACTTCACGGAAATATGAAAACAGTGTTCCTGCACCAAGTCACTATTCTGTAGCACACAAGCATGCAAACCCTGGTATAGTGTGAAATGAAATGATCAAAATGCATTATAATCCCCTCATTGTAATGCGAACCTATAAATGATGATTACACAAACAAAACCTAGCAAATTTGTAGAATAAGAGTAGTGTGGCCAAGTCATATGTATTTCTACATATTTTTCTTGTTTACTTGCCTGATGATTTTTCCCGCATATGT
>NW_027858417.1:0-257 GCF_054177405.1 Leptonychotes weddellii
GTTCTAGTCATTGTCAGCTAGATTATATAGCACTTCCCCCAGACACCTGGTGTTACCGAGAAAAGAAATGCCAGGTTTTAATCAACCCCTTGTCGAGATGACCAATGTCCTCAGGGTTGTGTTATTTCCATGTTGTTTATGTGACCACTTTTGGCTAATGGCACAAAAGAATACAGATAGAGTTCATTTTTTTTTTTTTGAAATTGGAAAGAACCTGTCTGCATTGATGAAAGTTCTCACTGTTACATCACAAGTGA
>NW_027858418.1:0-257 GCF_054177405.1 Leptonychotes weddellii
CCAATGATGTATTGTATGGTGACTAACATAACGTAATAAAATTTAAAAAAAAATAAAGGGTTCTCTTCTATAAATCAGTATACTATTTATTTCCATTTTGAGCACACCCAAGGATCCTGTGCTATCTCATTTATTTTTGGCCAATCTAACCACAGCAAACATTTCCCCATTGGGTAGTGACTCTTCCCTTGCTGCTGATGATCTGCCTAAGCTCACGTAATTCACATAACACACAGCACCAAAAAATAAACAATACC
>NW_027858419.1:0-257 GCF_054177405.1 Leptonychotes weddellii
CTGAGGCATCTA
Organism: Leptonychotes weddellii; assembly: GCF_054177405.1. NCBI lineage: Eukaryota > Metazoa > Chordata > Mammalia > Carnivora > Phocidae > Leptonychotes > Leptonychotes weddellii. The sequence goes on from NW_027858419.1 coordinate 13, forward strand.
GGGGACGCGGTTGGTTAAGCTTCTGACTCTTGGTTTTGGCTCAGGTTGTAATCTCAGGGTGGTGAGATCAAGCCCCGTGTGGGGTTCCGTGCTTAGCGTGGAGTCTGCTTAAAAGACTCTCCCTCTCGGGGGGCGGAGCAAGATGGCGGAGGAGTAGGAGATCTGGATTTCGTCTCCTCTCAGGAATTCAGCTGGATAGGGATCAAACCATTCTGAACACCTACAAACTCAACAGGAGATCGAAG
>NW_027858420.1:0-1939 GCF_054177405.1 Leptonychotes weddellii
TGTTCCCTCTCTCACTGCTCTCTCTCTCTCAAATGAATAAACGAAATCTTTAAAAAAAAAAAAAAGAAAGTTATACAAACAAGACACTGTGTCAGAGAAGCGTATGTGATCTATTAAGAAATAAGATTGAATGACCCCATAGAGACGGAGACAGGATGGGCCCGGGGGTGGGGGTGGGGGGTTCTCCAGAGCCCCGAGTGTTGAGATGAGCTGTGGCAAGACCTTGGGGTAAGAGTGCTATTCCTGCTCAAGGAACCGCAAGGACAAAGGCCCTGAACTAGGAAGGAGCTTTCCAGGTTGGAGGAACTAACAGGCCAGGGAGGCTCCCGTGGGGTGGGGGAGGGGAAGCCAAGTACAAGGTGAAGTTGGAAAACAAGGCCGGATCCAGCCGTGTGTGGCTTGCTGGTTCACAGTTGCGAGTTTGGGTTTTTACCCCAAGTGCAGCGGGAACAGGCGAGGGTTTTTGGGCAAGGGGATGATGCGATCTTGATCTGACTTTTATAAGATCCCTCTGGCCACTGTGTATGATAACAGCTATAGATTATTTCAAAATTGCTGAAGCATGTGTGGTAGGGAAGATGAGCTGGCTAGTGGGGGGGGGGTGAGGTGGGGCTGCTCGGGATATTTTCTGGAAGGCTGCCTGGAACAGGACAGGGGGGACCAGACTTTGGAAACCTGTGCTTTTCTTGGAGAGACAGAAGTTCGCAGAAGTGGGGCTGTCTGGCCTCTGAGCCACTGGGAATAAGCGGACACCAAGTCAGGGCTGAAAAACGTTCGGAGTGTGGATTTCATGTTCACTGAGCTCGCCCTCTGCTCGAGGCCCTGTACTGGGTCTTTTGTGTCTCCTGCAGGGTATTTTTACCCCTGTATTTTTATCCCTCCCCGTTCAGTAGATATTTTTATCCCCACCTGTGCCAGGCACTTTATTTGCAGTGGCAACAGTCCAAAGGGGGGGGGAGGCAGCGTCTTACAGTGGGGAAGGGGAGAGCCCTGGGGCCAGAAGCTCTGGGCTCAGATTCCAGTCCCACCAGCTGCGGGATCTTAGCCCAGTTACTTAACCCCTCTGTGCCTAAGATTTCTCATTGGCGTGACCTATCTGTCAGTTAGGATCCTTTTGGCTACAAGTAAGAGCAAGCCCCAGCTTAAACCATCAGGAAGTTTACGCTGTCACCTGAAGACAAGTGCCAGGCCAGCATCGTCAGTGGCTCGGTGATGTCCTTCCATCTCTGCTCTCCCAGCTCAGGGTAATTTCATTCTGAGGCCAGAGGGGGCATGGTTGCTGCAGCTTCCAGCATCCCACCCACATGGGACAATGTCCAGGGGAAGGGGCCGGACCATCTCTTCCTGGAGCAAGGAAACGTGTCTTGGAAGACCCCGCAGTCTTCCTCCATGCTTCATTGGCTAGAAGTCAGGTCCCGTGCTTATTCATGATGCAATAGAGAGCGAGGGAGTTGGGATGGCCAAGCCTAGTTTAGATTCAACACAACCTGGGGCAGGGGAAGAGTGGGGAGGTGGGGGACGTGGAGACGGAGAGTTGGGGGATCAGGAGCTCAGAGGGGTGGGAGGTGGGTTTTGATGGTCTCAAGCCAATCACTATGACTCCCATCCTACATCAAAGGGTTGTTGTAGAGATCCATGTTTGAGTGTTTGGTATGGGGCATGACACATAGTAAGTGCTCAACAAATCTTAGCTATGAAATGAAAGATGAGGAGGAGGAGGGGAAGGAGAAGATACACCTTTTTTTTTTTTTTTTTAAAGATTTTATTTATTTATTTGAGAGAGCGAATGAGAGACAGAGAGCATGAGAGGGAGGAGGGTCAGAGGGAGAAGCAGACTCCCTGCTGAGCAGGGAGCCCGATGCGGGACTCGATCCCGGGACTCCAGGATCATGACCTGAGCCGAAGGCAGTCGCTTAACCAACTGAGCCACCCAGGCGCC
>NW_027858421.1:0-257 GCF_054177405.1 Leptonychotes weddellii
AAGGAGACATCATGAGTCCAGCCAAACACTTATTTAGGCCCAGGAAACTCTTCATTCGTTCCTCGCTCCCTTCCCATAGCCGTAGCAGCACACGTCCTGGACCATTATCAGGCGAGACCAAGGAACCCATGCTACCTTGGCTGCCAGATTGGTGATCTTCATCCTTGGGGAGCCCCCAGGAGTCTGCCCTTCCTCTCTGGGGCTCCTGGCATCCTCTGGCCTTCAGCCGCCACTCAAGAGTCCTGCATCTGGAGCTT
>NW_027858422.1:0-257 GCF_054177405.1 Leptonychotes weddellii
GAGTTCTCTCCATTTGGGTGCTTCATGGAGACGCACTACACACATTCATTGATAATAAAAATACCTTTCTTCATTGAGCACAGGTATTTTCAAACCCTCATCAAGACACTCCCTGTGTTTCCATGGATAAAATATACTGGCCTGCATCAAAAGGAATGAGATCTTGCCATTTGCAACGACGTGGATGGAACTGGAGGGTGTTATGTTGAGTGAAATAAGTCAAACAGAGAAAGACATGTATCATATGATCTCATTGA
>NW_027858423.1:0-257 GCF_054177405.1 Leptonychotes weddellii
CAGGCAGAACCTGAGTATCACCAGCCTAAACACCTGTCCTTGGAACAGCTGGGGAGATCTGAGAAGCCACATTCACTAAACACTCCAAACCAATGTCCTCTGCATCCATTATCTACAAGGCACCCTTCACCAAGCCTCAAACCAAGTGTTTTGTGGGATCATTTCAATTTAGAAAGTAATACTCATTAAAAAAAAAAAAGGCATAACCACAGTTTTGGAGTAGAGCTGATCCTAGTAGAACAGTGCTCCCCTTTCTA
>NW_027858424.1:0-257 GCF_054177405.1 Leptonychotes weddellii
GGTGGCTCAGTCAGTTAAGCATCTGCCTTTGGCTCACGTCCTGATCTCAGGGTCCTGGGATCAAGCCCCATATTGGGCTCCCTGTTCAGTGAGGAGTCTGCTTCTCCCCCCTGCTTGGTGTGCTCTCTCTCTCAAATAAATAAATAAATCTTAAAACAAAACAAAACAGGGGCGCCTGGGTGGCTCAGTCGGTTAAGCGGCTGCCTTTGGCTCAGGTCATGATTCCAGGCTCCTGGGATCAAGCCCCGCATCGCATT
>NW_027858425.1:0-257 GCF_054177405.1 Leptonychotes weddellii
AAGGAGACATCATGAGTCCAGCCAAACACTTATTTAGGCCCAGGAAACTCTTCATTCGTTCCTCGCTCCCTTCCCATAGCCGTAGCAGCACACGTCCTGGACCATTATCAGGCGAGACCAAGGAACCCATGCTACCTTGGCTGCCAGATTGGTGATCTTCATCCTTGGGGAGCCCCCAGGAGTCTGCCCTTCCTCTCTGAGGCTCCTGGCATCCTCTGGCCTTCAGCCGCCACTCAAGAGTCCTGCATCTGGAGCTT
>NW_027858426.1:0-257 GCF_054177405.1 Leptonychotes weddellii
AAAAAAAAGTGAATTGTACTGAATGTAAATTTAAAAATAAAAATACATATAATGACCAAAAAAAAAAAAAAAAGAATTATTTCTTTGCATTAGTGAATGTTTAACTGTTGGGAGATCACAGATTTAAGATTCCGGTAGAAAGCTATAGCCAGTCTCCTTTTTCAAAATGTGTATATACAAGAAATTTTTATGTGATGTCCAGGGCCTCATGGATCTTCTGAAATGTTCTAATAAATAGGGTTGCCATGAAATATTGG
>NW_027858427.1:0-257 GCF_054177405.1 Leptonychotes weddellii
TGATTTCATGGGTGTTCAAATTGGTTTGGTAGATATCCTGCTCAATTCTGGGGACCAGTTGGAATAGGGTCCCCTACTCTTCTGCCATCTTTTTCAAAAATCTGGGTGTTATATGCAGCTAATGAATCATTGAACATTACAACAAAAACTAACGATGTACTATATGTTGGCTAATTGAATTTAAATTTAAAAAATGAATAAAAAAGTCAAGGACAAATCTAACTCAATGCACACATTTATTTTCCCCCTTAAAGTGT
>NW_027858428.1:0-257 GCF_054177405.1 Leptonychotes weddellii
ATGAAGAAATACGGTTTTCCTTTCCCTTATAACTTATCTTTAGAGAAAATGGCCAGAGCAAAGAGCATTAGTAATCATGCAGGAAGACAGAACATTGAAATGCCTTATATATTTCATGAAGCTCCTATCTTAAGTACTATGCTGTCAGTATTTTGTTACACTCTCTCCTTTTATTATAGAGCACCATGCCACCCTCTCTCTGTGTGTGTCTTCCTCACTTCGCATTCGCTAATGTCTTATTGGTAGCTTGCCATTCT
>NW_027858429.1:0-257 GCF_054177405.1 Leptonychotes weddellii
ATACGCGCTTCTGTCCTTCCCCGAGAGTGACTTGTTCACCACAATATGTGAGTAGGACGGGGGTCCTGCCTCTCCCCGGACAGTTGTGCATCTGTGTGTGTGCACAGATAGCTAGGCATTCCTGGGCTCTGCTTGTGTGTGAACTTGCACACGTCTCCTTGCTCGCGTGTGCACCCATGTGTATGTGCCTCTGAACGTGTGAGTTTAACCAGGCCGGTGTTTGGATGGAGTAGGGTGCTCCCCAAGGGGAAGAAACA
>NW_027858430.1:0-257 GCF_054177405.1 Leptonychotes weddellii
AGGGCACGTACTACATGGAGCACTGGGTGTTATACGAAAACAATGGATCGTGGATCACTACATCAAAAACTAATGATGTAATGTATGGTGACTAACATAACATAATAAAATTTAAAAAAATAAAAATAAAAAAGATAAAATCCCTATTTTGTGTTTATATGTGGTTGTAAGAACTGAAAAAAAAGTGTATATAGTCTTTATATGGTATGTAGAACATTGTATGTAAATGGAAACAATAAACAATCTTATCTAACAAG
>NW_027858431.1:0-1939 GCF_054177405.1 Leptonychotes weddellii
GAGAGAGATAGCGAGAGAGGGAACACAAGCAGGGGGAGTGGGAGAGGGAGAAGCAGGCCTCCCGCAGAGCAGGGAGCCCGATGTGGGGCTCGATCCCAGGACCCTGGGATCATGACCTGAGCCGAAGGCAGAGACGCTTAATGACTGAGCCACCCAGGCGCCCCACAAGACTCTTAAACAGAGCAGACGAGTTCTTTAAAATGTACATACAATGTATATACAGGTTATTGACCAGCTCTTCCTCTGAGTAACAGAAACGACTGTGATTATAAGCCTCACGTAAGTATGGTATCCTGCATTTTGTAGTGTGCCAACCAACTACCTGATTTATATAAAATTCTAGTAAATACTGATCCAATCTGTCCCAAAACACGGGCCCCACAATTCCTACATGCATATCCACAAAACTGCATACCACATGAGCAGAGATCTGGGATGATTTATTCCTTGCTGCCCTCTCAATGATTAGAACGGTCCCTGGCACAGAGCAGACCCAACAGATACTCACTGAATGAAATCCACCAGAATAAAGATACCAGACAAATCTCACATAGACTCATCCTGAATCCAAACTGAGCCCACCCTTAAAGAAGCCACACTAATCCCCACCTCACAGAATGGAAAAAGATACCCTGCTATGTTCTGCTCCCACCTGTTTTTTTAAACCATAATCTGGAAGCAATGATGTAAATTTTATTTTTGCTAAGGCAGCCACTTTACAAAAAACCCCACAAAACACTGAATTAAGTTTTAAAAACTTGAGTCTCAAAAAATCTTTTACTATAAAAGCAATATACAACCCACAGCTAACATCATACTTAATGGTTAAAGACTAGATGTTTTCCTTTTCAGATCAGGAACAAGAGAGGATATCCGCTCTTGCTATTTCTACTCATTATACTGGAGTAGAAGTTCTAGTCAGGGGAATTAGACAAGAAAAACAAAGTGCATCCAGACTGGAAAGAAAAAAATAAATCTATCTCTACATATTCATGACACGCTTTTGTATATAGAAAATCCTAAAGAGTACACACAAAACACTAACAGAATTAATAAATGTGTTCAGCCAAGGTTGAGGATGTAAGATCAATATACAAAAATCAATTGCATGTCCATACACTACCAATGAACAATCCAAAAATTGTATTTAGAAAACAATTCCATTTACAATAACATCACAAAGAACAAAATACTTAGGAATAAATTAAACAAAGGAAGCATAAGACTTGTACACTGAACATCACTGAAAGAAATTTAAGACCTAAATAAATGGAAAGATTGAGCCAGGTTCATGGATTGTAAGACTTAATATTTTTAAGATGGCAATACTTCTCAAACAGATCTATAAATTCACTGAAATCCCTACCAAAATCTCAGTTGTCTTTTCTTTCTTTTTTTTTTAATTTTAATTTAATTTTATTTATTTATTTATTTTTTTAAAGATTTATTTATTTGACAGAGAGAGACACAGAGAGAGGGGGAACACAAGCAGGGGGAGTGGGAGAGGGAGAAGCAGGCTTCCCGTGGAACGGAGAGCCTGATGCGGGGCTCGATCCCAGGACCCCAGGATCATGACCTGAGCCGAAGGCAGACGCTTAACGACTGAGCCACCCAGGCGCCCCATCTTTTTTTTTTTTTAAAGATTTCATTTATCTGACAGAGAAAGACACAGTGAGAGAGGGAACACAAGCAGGGGGAATGGGAGAGGGAGAAGCAGGCTTCCCGTGGAGCAGGGAGCCCGATGAGGAGCTCAATCCCAGGACCCTGGGACCATGACCTGAGTCGAAGGCAGACGCTTAACGATTGAGCCACCCAGGTGCCCCTCAGTTGTCTTTTCTCATAGGAACTGACAAGCTGATCCTTAAATTTACATGGAAATGCAAGGAACTCAGAATAGTCAAAACAATCTTGAAAAAGAACAAAGTTGAAGGACTCACAC
>NW_027858432.1:0-257 GCF_054177405.1 Leptonychotes weddellii
CCTCTAGGAGGCGTGCGAAAGTAAGGCTCTGTCACCTGGGGGAGACCGGGTCACAGCATGGGAATGTCCTCTCTGGACCAGCAAGGCCTCCAACCCTACATCATTAACTCTGATTTTAATTCTTTGGAACAGACAATATATACTGTCTTTTTACCATACTTATTTTTATTTTTATTTATTTATTTATTTAAAAGATTTTATTTATTTATTAGAGATAGAGAGCACAAGCAGGGGAGGGGCAGGCAGAGGGAGAAGCA
>NW_027858433.1:0-257 GCF_054177405.1 Leptonychotes weddellii
TGTCCCCAGAGATCCTGAAAAATCTCTATATATGGCTTTAGCCCTCTCACACTAGTCCGCTATCAGTTCTTAGGGTTCAGGGTCCCAGTGGGAGACATGCCCATCTGCAACCCCAGAGATTCTGAAACATTCTTATAATTCCTCCCAACTGCAGTACATGTACAGTCCTGCCAGCAGAAAGGTTCAGCAGGCAACTCTTTTGGTTGCAACCTTGGGGATCCTGAAGGGCCCTGGCCTTGTTTACAATCTCATCATAG
>NW_027858434.1:0-257 GCF_054177405.1 Leptonychotes weddellii
TTTTCCACTTTTTTTTTTTTTTTATTCTCTTTCCTGTATTGGTGAGCATGCCTGTGACGTTTGTGTTTCTTGGAATGGCTGGTTAAAAAAAAGAAAAGATTTCTAGATTTGAATTGATTAAGTCAGTAACCAAGTGTTATAGACTATGCTTTATAGCACATCAACACACAGTATCCTTTCTAATAGGAGGTGGCTGTGCGACAAGGTCTTATGTAAGGTGAGTGGAGATTTTACTTATGCATTTGGGAAGACAAAAC
>NW_027858435.1:0-257 GCF_054177405.1 Leptonychotes weddellii
AGTAAATATTTTGGGCTTTGCAGGCCACATGCCGTTTCTGTTGCATATTCTTCTCTTTCTCTTCTTTTCTCTTTTATAGCCCTTTAAGAATGTAAAAATCATTCTTAACTCATAGGCTGTATAAAGACAGACCATGGGCGGGATTTGATCCATGAGCCATAAACTAAATATAGATGTAAGCAGATGGTATATGAACACTCATGAAACAAGGTTCATATGGGTGTCCATAATTGCTCAGACCTCATTACCCCTTTTGC
>NW_027858436.1:0-257 GCF_054177405.1 Leptonychotes weddellii
TTTCCCAAGATTTTATTTATCTATTTATTTATAAATTTATTCATCTATTCGACAGAGGGAGAGAGAGAACAGAGAGGGAGAAGGAGAAGCAGGCTCCCCGCTAAGCAGGGAACCCAACAGGCTCCTATCCCAGGACGCTGGGATCATGACCTGAGCCAAAGGCAGATGCTTATCCAACTGAGCCACCCAGACACCCCTCCTTCTACTTAAAAAAAAAAATTATTTATTTATTTGAGAGAGAGCAGGAGGAGGGGCAG
>NW_027858437.1:0-257 GCF_054177405.1 Leptonychotes weddellii
TCATTGTCAGCTGCGTAGGCACAACACTTTTCTTAGGCTTCGTGATTCACCCTGGCCTTTGGGATTGCTTCTACTCTCTAAAAATTAATACCATATGGATGTGCAACCTTCCATTTGTTTCTTTACCACCTTCTGTTTTTTTTTTTAGCTTAGCATTTTTTAAAAAATTTTTTATTGTTATATTAATCCCCATACATTACATCATTAGTTTTAGATGTAGTGTTCCATGATTCATTGTTTGTGCATAACACCCAGTG
>NW_027858438.1:0-257 GCF_054177405.1 Leptonychotes weddellii
AGAGTGTCTTAAAATTGTGCATTTGATTATCAGCCTCTGACAGTTTAAAATGCTTGACTTTTTTTTTTTTTTTTGATGTGAGCATTGAAAAGTCATCTGAACTGACAGCTTGACTGGGCACGAAGAGGAATACAGTGAATCATATGCTCAAGTCTTTTTGAATGAAAGAGGAAAATGTATAATTATCTGAAATGACTATAAGTATTGTTTTATATGTGGGTATTTCTTTTAAAAGAAGTAGTTTTTAGGAGATTAAT
>NW_027858439.1:0-257 GCF_054177405.1 Leptonychotes weddellii
GAAGTTCTCTGTATTGGGCAATGCCCTTTAAACACTCTTGTCTTGAGTTCATCCTCTTTTGAGATTCAGTTCAATCATGACCTTCTCAGGACAAAGGTTTTCCTAATTCTCCTCATTCACAACCCCAACCTCCATCCAAACAGGTCTTTTCCTAAGTGTCATTTTACTTCAGTGCTTCCAAAAACGTGTCTGAAGACCAGTCTGCCCTGTGTGGTACCAAAACCTGGAGATAGAAAGATAAGAGCTTTGGGTTCAGC
>NW_027858440.1:0-257 GCF_054177405.1 Leptonychotes weddellii
CTACATCAAAAACTAATGATGTAATGTATGGTGATTAACATAACAATAAAAAAATTTTAAAAATAACCATTTATGTAAAAGACATTGCAATTAAATGTTTTGCAAATATTAATTTGCTTATCACAACCATCCCATGAGGTAGTGTTAAAGAAAAAATTATTCATGATACTTGTTAAAAGGATAAGGCAGACTTTTTTTCAGGGGAACTAGTGCACTGTGGTTTTGCAGCAGGGGAGAGAGATTAGGTTCAGTTTTGA
>NW_027858441.1:0-257 GCF_054177405.1 Leptonychotes weddellii
GTCTGCTCGTCCTGGACCCCGACCCCCTCCCCAGCCTCAGCTGGGCTGCAGCTCTGCAGAGGCAGCGTGGCCCTGGGCGAGCCCCCCTCTGCAGGAGTTCTTGCTTGCCCTCCTGGCAGCACCTTCTGAAGCCCATTCAGCTTCAGTGAGTCCTCCTAACAGTGCGGTGACACGCCGAAATTATTTCTCCACCTGCCTCAGATGGTTTCATCTTTGATTCCTCTGTATCCCCAGGACGCCTGCAGGCACTTGGGGTC
>NW_027858442.1:0-1939 GCF_054177405.1 Leptonychotes weddellii
TGCTTTAAATTTCCATTTCTAATATGTTAAATATGTGTCTATTTCAGAGCGAACAGTAATAGATGTTTCATTTCTTTCACCTATGTAAAATACTATCTCTAAGAAAAATTGATTTAAAAACATATATAAAATGCATTTATTTCAGATGTTTAATGAGGGGCAATAAAATAAACTTTACAATTTTCAATAATGCCTTTGCAATGTGAAATACATCCTGTCCATATTATATGCGTAAAAAATACTTTCATCTTAGAAGAACAAATGAGCACATCAGCTACGTGTCATTATTACTCAGGGTAAAGATGAAGAAGTTTATACTATGGGACTGGAAATTGTTTTAAAATTCTACGATGCCAATATTAAGAGATAATTTAATACCTGTACGTATATGCCCTTTTCAGTCACATAGGTTGTATCACAAACACATTTTGATGTTGCTTGGGTAAAAATTAAAATTATTCTTTAAAGTAGATTTCAAATACACATAGTATAATGAGCAAAATGTATGGAAAATACATTAGAAAAACCTTATTTAAATCTTCGCTTACACTTACACAAAAACGTGGGAAAACGTTGAATTTATACTCGGTCAAAAAACCAGAGTGAGCTGGCTGGGGGCGACCTCAGAAGCGGCGCCGTCCCATTTGCTAGATGTGGTCAGCGAGGCCCCGTGATGTTCAGAGGCTTGGGAGCTTCAGCAGCCAGTCCGGGGTCAAGCAGAACTAGCAGCACACCGGCTGTCCAAGCCGGTTACTTCCACCTGCTACTTCTTAGGAGGGAGCCAGGCTGCATTTCGCCTCACCCGATATCTGATACAAAAGGGTGCTGTTGTGTTTTGTGTGTCTGATGGTCGTTCTTCACAACGTGCCTGTCAGTGAGAACAATCCCAGACACTGACTATATCTGAATGGCCCTTCCACACTGCAGCAAGTATGGCTTTAAATTATGTCCTGTGGAATGAGAACAACATAATGGCCCTTTCAAAATAAACTGTGATATTCATATTCATGAGCGTTCTTTAAAGCATCTGCTTTTGTTTCTCTTCATTGCCCTTTCTCCATTATCTGCTGTAAAGATAATAATAGAGAAATGTCAGAACATGTCATTTGTAGAAGACAAAATCTGTTCTTGATTTTCTATATATGTCTTCACAGCCCCAAGGAACCATGAACTTTTTCATCTTTACCTGCCTTTTGGCTGTTTCTCTGGCAAAGCATGTAAGTATAATGGGACACATAATGGCACCCATTCTTACTGAGATACATCAGAGTGAATCTTTAACTACACACAGAATATGGGGCATTAGCAGCAATGAATTGAGATTAAGGATATAACCTTATAATCCATGAGCAAATATAGTATTGACATGTCTTACACAGAATGTGAAGAACAAACCTTCTGTGAAGTGTCTTCACAGTAGTGTCAAAGAAGCTACAGTTTTAGGAAGGAAGACATCGATTTTCCTCCATCACATGATGGATTATTTTTGGAATTTTCTAGAGGAACCTCCTCCACTTCCCAGCATGTCTCTGGAAATGCAAGCAGGTCTCACCACCGTAATTTAGAATTCCAAAGTCAGCTGTCCATGAAATGACAGAATTTCACCATTCTTCATAAAAGTAGTCCAGAAACCATGATGGCAAAATATAAAAAAAAGGACATGTGACAGAGGACTGAGTTAGTAGGTCTGGATTTGAGCGGTAACTTTGTACATGATTCCCCAGTGAGGTTATAATAACATCCATGTCACAAAATAGTGAGTAGATAAGTAGATAATACGTGAAAGAGCTACACAAACACAGATACATATATACACATATATATAATATTATATATGTCAGTCTATCAGCATTCTTAGCACACTGTTCTCAGGGGAACCTGCATACCCACATCCCTCCCACCCCAACATCTCACTCTCCCATTAGGGCAGTTTTCCTTG
>NW_027858443.1:0-257 GCF_054177405.1 Leptonychotes weddellii
GCGTCGGGGGTCTCTGTGAGGTTGAACTCGAGGCCTTTGAGGATCTCCGCCAGGGTGTTGCCTTGGGCCCCCAGGGAGAGGAAGGCCAAGGTGATGGAGCCGCTCAGCAGGGAGAAGATGACATTCTTATTGGGCGTCTTCGAAGCCAACTGCTTATAGAGGCTGAGGGCGAAGTCGGTGCTGCTGGAGGCTAATCCGAGGTTGTCCACTGGTGTCTCGTTGTGTACGTCCTCCTGGGTGACATTCTGCGGGTCAAG
>NW_027858444.1:0-257 GCF_054177405.1 Leptonychotes weddellii
TTTTTTTTTTTTCTTAACATATATTGCATTATTTGTTTCAGAGGTACAGATCTGAGATTCAACAGTCTTGCACAATTCACCGCGCTTACCAGAGCACATACCCTCCCCAGTGTCTATCACCCAGTCACCCCATCCCTCCCACCCTACCCCCTACTCCAGCAACCCTCAGTTTGTTGCCAGAGATTAAGAATTCCTCATTATCAGTGAGGTCCTATGATACATGTCTTTCTCTGATTGACTTATTTCGCTCAGCATAA
>NW_027858445.1:0-257 GCF_054177405.1 Leptonychotes weddellii
TTTTTTTTTTTTTTAAAGATTTTATTTGACAGAGAGAAACACAGCGAGAAAGGGAACACAAGCAGGGGGAGTGGGAGAGGGAGAAGCAGGCCTCCAGACGAGCAGGGAGCCCGATGTGGGGCTCGATCCCAGGACCCTGGGACCATGACCTGAGCCAAAGGCAGACGCTTAATGACTGAGCCACCCAGGCACCCCTATACAAATTTATTTCTATGTCATGAAAATAACAAGTAGAAAGTAGGAGAGTTAGACATTTA
>NW_027858446.1:0-257 GCF_054177405.1 Leptonychotes weddellii
GTATCTTATGGTTTGGGGTGCAATTTTAAATGGGATTGATTCCTTAATTTCTCTTTCTTGTTTTGTTGGTATAGAAATGCAACAGATTTCTGTGCATTGATTTTATATCCTGCCACTTGACTGAATTCCTGTATGAGTTCTAGCAGTTTTGGGGTGGACTCTTTTGAGTTTTCCACATAAAGTATCATATTATCTGCAAAAAGTGAGAGTTTGAGTTCTTCTTTGCTGATTCAGATGTCTTTTATTTCTTTTTGTTG
>NW_027858447.1:0-257 GCF_054177405.1 Leptonychotes weddellii
GTCTGATGAAGAAATACGGTTTTCCTTTCCCTTATAACTTATCTTTAGAGAAAATGGCCAAAGAGCATTAGTAATCATGCAGGAAGACAGAACATTGAAATGCCTTATATATTTCATGAAGCTCCTATCTTAAGTACTATGCTGTCAGTATTTTGTTACACTCTCTCCTTTTATTATAGAGCACCATGCCACCCTCTCTGTGTGTGTGTCTTCCTCACTTCGCATTCGCTAATGTCTTATTGGTAGCTTGCCATTCT
>NW_027858448.1:0-257 GCF_054177405.1 Leptonychotes weddellii
ACATGCATGTTCTCTTTTGCTCCTTCCAAAATTCCAGTAAAAGAATAGGGAGAGCATGGATATATTTAAAGATGTGAGGGGAGGAGCAAGATGGCAGAGGAGCAGGAGACCTAAATTTCGTCTGGTCCCAGGAATTCAGCTGGATAGGGATCAAACCATTCTGAATACCTATGAACTCAACAGGAGATCCAAGAAAAGATAGCAGCAACTCTCTGAATAGAAAAGCGACCACTTTCTGGAAGGTAGGACATGTGGAG
>NW_027858449.1:0-257 GCF_054177405.1 Leptonychotes weddellii
AATCAGAGTACACGAGGAAGCTCGGCAGTGAACAATATTTACACAGTCACAATTCTGTAAACACTATCAGTTATCTTGAAAGAGTGACATAACTAAACCCCAAGAATGGACTGGGTTGTTAAAGAACTAACTCCTTGTCTGTGGTATTATGAAGTCGGTAGACAGTGTCTAAAATGGATAAATCAAGAGCTAGAAGCGCAAGATAGGTGCAGATAAGCACCAGAAGATTCAGCTAGAAGTAACCAGCCCCGGTGAGC
>NW_027858450.1:0-257 GCF_054177405.1 Leptonychotes weddellii
GCAACTGATGAATCACAAAATTCTACCCCTGAATCTAGTAACACAGTATAGGTTAAATTGGTTGTATTTAAGTTATTTTTCTTAAAATAAATCTGTTAACATTTGGCGGCCTAAGACACTTGAAGTGCCCAGCAGAGGGTGTTTATATATAGGCTCTGCCCTGGGTATTAAGAAGGAGCTCTCCTCATTTCTGGGGTAAAAGAAAATGAAGTTACACCTCTCATTCATGGACTTGTCCCATTTTCATTTAAATTGTC
>NW_027858451.1:0-257 GCF_054177405.1 Leptonychotes weddellii
ATTTAGATTTGATTCACTTCGATTAATATCAAAGTAGTCTAAAGAACCGTGAAAATGAAAAAAAAAAGAACTGTGAAAATGATTAAGGATAAAGAGCGATTTACATAATAATAAAAGCGCCAACTAACCAAGAGGGCATAACTATCTAAAATGTGTGTGCACCTATGGGCACCTGGGTAGCACAGTAGGTTAAGCGACCAACTCTTGGTTTTGGCTCAAGTTGTGATCTCAGGGTCGTGAGATCAAGCCGCACAACC
>NW_027858452.1:0-1939 GCF_054177405.1 Leptonychotes weddellii
CTCAAATAAATAAATAAAATCTTTAAAAGAAAAAAGAAGAAGAAGATAGCAGGAGGGGAAGAATGAAGGGGGGGAAATCGGAGGGGGAGACGAACCATGAGAGACTATGGACTCTGAGAAATAAACTGGGGGTGCTAGAGGGGAGGGGGTGGGGGGATGGGTTGGCCTGGTGATGGGTATTAAAGAGGGCACGTTCTGCATGGAGTACTGGGTGTTATACGCAAACAATGAACCATGGAACACTACATCAAAAACTAATGATGTAATATATGGTGAGTAACATAACATAATAATAAAAAATAAATAAAGGGGTGCTCTGGTCAGCTCTGAGCTGGGTCATACAGAGAGGAGGCAAATCTGACGGGTCTGAGAGACAACGGTGGGGATACATCCACACCCACTCATAGGCACAGAGCTGAAATGGGAAGTGGGAATGTGAAAGGAAAAGACGCAGGGGCGTGAAGAGGAAAATAAGACAAGAGACATGGCTCACAAGACAGTTCGAAGAGCTCACTGGGCCCCAGCCAGTGGAGCCAAAAAGGAGGAAGCAGGGGCGGTCAGCCAATGCAAACTTGCTAAGAGCCTGCTCTACACGCAAAGCTCGGGAAATGAGAGAACCCTAAGAAACTGCCCCCCACTGTCATGGGAAGCCTAAGGACCATTTTGGGGGTCAACACACATGAAACAACCAAGGATGCATTTATATAAAGACAGATTAGGGGCGCCTGGGTGGCTCAGTCGGTTAAGTGACTGCCTTCGGCTCAGGTCATGATCCTGGAGTCCCAGGATCGAGTCTCGCGTCGGGCTCCTTGCTCGGCGAGGAGTCTGCTTCTCCCTCTGACCCTCCTCCCTCTCATGCTCTCTGTCTCTCATTCTCTCTCTCTCAAATAAATAAATAAAATCTTTAAAAAAAAAAAAAGACAGATTAGCGGGGCGCCTGGGTGGCTCAGTTGGTTAAGCAACTGCCTTCGGCTCAGGTCATGATCCTGGAGTCCCGGGATCGAGTCCCGCATCGGGCTCCCTGCTCAGCAGGGAGTCTGCTTCTCCCTCTGACCCTCCCCGCTCTCATGCTCTCTCTCTCTATCTCATTCTCTCTCTCAAATAAATAAAAAAAATATTAAAAAAAAAAAAGACAGATTAGCAAAGGCCGCTCAATACAGAGGCCCACTTTTGCCTCTACCTGCCATTGTTGGGGAATAGAGTGTAGCACCTAAATGAATTTTCCAGATCGCTTGAAGCCAAACCATTCAAGTGCAAAAAAAATGTATTTAATTTGCTTAATTGGGAAATAAATTTTCCCAAAATAGATTATACACTTCCCTGCCTTCTTATAACAGACACTGCAAATCATAACATAATCTCTTCTTGATGACTCGGGCACATCAAAATGAATATACATTATTCTATAATTTCATAATGCCCAGTGGTTAGCCAATTCAATTTAACACATCAGCTATGTGCCAGGCACCCTGAAAGATGCAGAGGACCTGGTCTCTGCCCCCAAGCCCTGCCAGATTTCCAGTCATTCTGCCTCCCCTCCTTCACTGCTCCTGCTGAGTTTGCGGCTGCTGGGGGGTTTACCGGGGACACAGTAGGCCTCATGCTGAGGATGGGGGAACTGGGAGCAAGTGAGGACTCTCCACAAAGAAAAGGCAGCCCCGGGGCATTTCCACAGATAGGGTTACCAACTGTCCCAGGCAAACCAGGACAGTCCCGATTTTAGATAAAGAAGATGTGGTAGAGGGGCGCCTGGGTGGCTCAGTCGTTAAGCGTCTGCCTTCGGCTCAGGTCATGATCCCAGGGTCATGGGATCGAGCCCCGCATCGGGCTCCCTGCTCAGCGGGAAGCCTGCTTCTCCCTCTCCCACTCCTCCTGCTTGTGTTTCCTCTCTCGCTGTCTATCTGTCAGATAAATAAATAAAATCTTTAAAAAAAAAAAA
>NW_027858453.1:0-257 GCF_054177405.1 Leptonychotes weddellii
GTGAATCGCTGGCTCTTGGATGTGTCCCCCTGCCTCTGTGTGCTCCCCACTCCAGGGGCTGAGCCCCGAGATGCACCTGTGTGTCCCCCGTTGCACGAGGCACAGCCCAGCGAGACTCGGGGTCCCTCCCCTCCCCCGGCCCAGGCCTCAGTTTGCTTGCTTTTCTCTTCTGGATGGATGGTGTTGCATGAGTGCAGACGAGGAGTGGAGAGAGTAGTAAGAGATCACTACACACACAGCTCAAAGGAAGGCAGCTA
>NW_027858454.1:0-257 GCF_054177405.1 Leptonychotes weddellii
GTGTGACCGTACGAGTGTGAGCGCGCCCCTGGCCGTGTGTATAGGCGCCTATAGCTGAGATTGAATTCCGAGGACGCAGAAAAACTATGAAACAAGAGGAAGCAACAACAGGATGTGCTTCTTGGCGTACATTTCTTTATTTTATGTTCAAGAACGATCTTTTTACAACAAAGAAGTGCATGCAGGTAGTCAAAAAGGTGAAACGGTTCTAAGATCGGAGAACAAAGCATAGCAGACCGCCCCGCCCCTCCGCGCCT
>NW_027858455.1:0-257 GCF_054177405.1 Leptonychotes weddellii
CTCTTTGTTGACTTGGCTCCATGCCCTCCATGCTCAGGGCCTGACACAGAACCTCCACCGGTAGGCACAGCTCTCATTAGAAGTCTCAGGGACCTCTGGTCATCTCCAGGGAGGGCCCAGCTCACAGCATAAGCAACCAAATGCAAAGTGCCACAGTCACAAATAGCATGTATAGTATGACAATATTTTGGTTTTTTTTAAAAAAAACCATGTATGTTGAAATTATATGGTATTTGCCTTTCTCTGACTGACTGCTT
>NW_027858456.1:0-257 GCF_054177405.1 Leptonychotes weddellii
TTTTAAAAGATTAAGATAGAAAACCAAAGGCTATCTCTTATTTTAAGCCTATTTTATTTATCAAATACAGTCTGTAATGCTCAAGACGTTAAATTTTGCTATTATGGCTTTCATTCGAATAGTATTAGCAAATAAACATTAATAAATTGCTTTTATAATACAACTATAACTAATGTAGACCTCGCTCATGATGATACATCCCCAATTTGATCCTGTTGCTCTATCTGTTGGCCCTGTTCAGGTGCACTGGTACGGCT
>NW_027858457.1:0-257 GCF_054177405.1 Leptonychotes weddellii
TGCCCGAACAGTGGTGCAGCCCCCGCGTGGGACACGACTCAGCAGTGAGAAGGACAGGTGACTGCTACGCGCCACGACCCGGGTGAGTCTCCGGAGAGTTAAACTGAATGAGAAAAAGGCAACCCCAGCGACTCTGTGCTGTCGGATTCCATTTATAGGATGTTCTCGAGACGACATGAGTGCAGAAATGGAGGACAGATGAGTCGGGGGTGTGACGGCGGGGCGGGCGGTGGCTCAGCGGCTTGGCACCCCGGCTG
>NW_027858458.1:0-257 GCF_054177405.1 Leptonychotes weddellii
TCTAGAACTAATGATGTAATGTATGGGGATTAACATAAGAATAAAAAAAAAAGAAATAAAAAAAAAGAGATAATAGTAGAATGTAATGAGCTAGTTAGGAAATGGTAAGCTTTGTGTATCTGTTACTTCATTTTCAATGTAAGTTATTTCACTTAGGTTCATATCATTTAATTTGAATACTGGCTGTGTTTAACATATGGGCCACCAGCGGTGAGAGCCAGACAAGACAGCTCCAACATGGCTCTGAGCCCTGTGGC
>NW_027858459.1:0-257 GCF_054177405.1 Leptonychotes weddellii
GCCTCAGTTTCCTTGTGTGTAAATAGGTGTATGTTACAGTGTTTTATTTATTTATTTTTTTTTTTTAAAGATTTTATTTATTTATTTGAGAGAGAGAGAGCAGGAGACGGGGGAGGGTCAGAGGGAGAAGCAGACTCCCTGCCAAGCAGGGAGCCCGATGCGGGACTCGATCCCGGGACTCCAGGATCATGACCTGAGCCGAAGGCAGTCGCTTAACCAACTGAGCCACCCAGGCGCCCTGTTACAGTGTTTTAAAT
>NW_027858460.1:0-257 GCF_054177405.1 Leptonychotes weddellii
GAAAATGAGACCTTGTTTTTAAGAAGCTCTAGACATCTAACTTTTATAAAGAAAAATATAGGGCGCCTGGGTGGCTCAGTTGGTTAAGCGACTGCCTTCGGCTCAGGTCATGATCCTGGAGTCCCGGGATCGAGTCCCGCATCGGGCTCCCTGCTCGGCAGGGAGTCTGCTTCTCCCTCTGACCCTCCTCTCTCTCATGCTCTCTGTCTCTCATTCTCTCTGTCTCAAATAAATAAATAAATAAAATCTTTAAAAAA
>NW_027858461.1:0-257 GCF_054177405.1 Leptonychotes weddellii
TGGAAAAATTCAACATTCATTCATAATAAAAATTCCTAGCAACTAGTAATAAGAGGGAACTTCCTCAACTTGATAAATAGCATAGTATCTATACAAAAAGCCTACAACGAACATTATATTTAATAGACAAAGACTGAGTGCTTTTCCCCCAAGATTGGGAATAAGGCAAGGAGGTTTCCTCATACCATGCTCACCTAGAGTTCCTAACCACTGCAATAAAACAAGCAAAAATGAATTAATAAATGAATGAATGCAGA
>NW_027858462.1:0-257 GCF_054177405.1 Leptonychotes weddellii
GCCTGGTGGTGGGTATTGAGGAGGGTACGTTCTGCATGGAGCACTGGGTGTTGTGCATGAACAATGAATCATGGAACACTTCATCTAGAACTAATGACGTAATGTATGGGGATTAACATAAGAATAAAAAAAATAATAAAGAAACCTGGAGTACCAACCTTATATCCAAAAAACTAGACTTTAAACTAAAGACTGTAATAAGAGATGAAAAAAGACACTATATCATAATAAAGGGTTCACTCCACCAAGAAGATCTA
>NW_027858463.1:0-1939 GCF_054177405.1 Leptonychotes weddellii
GAAGTTGATGCGGCTGAGGTCGAAGAGGTTGCTGCTTGTGTTCTCCTTTAGGATTTTGATGGACTCCTGTCTCACACTTAGGTCTTTCAACCATTTTGAGTCTATTTTTGTGTGTGGTGTAAGGAAATGGTCCAGTTTCATTCTTCTGCACGTGGCTGTCCAATTTTCCCAACACCATCTGTTGAAGAGACTGTCTTTTCTCCATTGGACATTCTTTCCTGCTTTGTCAAAGATTAGTTGACCACAGAGTTGAGGGTCCATTTCTGGGTTGTCTATTCTGTTCCGTTGATCTATGTGTCTGTTTTTGTGCCAGTACCATACTGTCTTGATGATGACAGCTTTGTAATAGAGCTTGAAGTCTAGAATTGTGATGCCACCAGGTTTGGTTCTCTTTTTCAACATTCCTCTGGCTATTCGGGGTCTTTTCTGGTTCCATACAAATTTTAGGATTATTTGTTCCATTTCTTTGAAAAAAGTGGATGGTATTTTGATAGGGATTGCATTAAATGTGTAGATTACTCTAGGTAGCATAGACATTTTAACAATATTTGTTCTTCCAGTCCATGAGCATGGAACGTTTTTCCATTTCTTTGTCTGTTTCTCAGTTTCTCTCATGAGTGTTCAAAATTTTTTGAGTACAGATCTTTTGCCTTTTTTTTAGGTTTACTCCTAGGTATCTTATGGTTTTGGATGCAATTGTAAATGGGATCGACTCCTTAATTTCTCTTTCTTCCGTCTCATTGATAGTGTATAGAAATGTAACTAACTTCTGTGCATTGATTTTATATCCTGCCACTTTGGTGAATTTCTGTGTATGAGTTCTAGCAATTGTGGGGTGGAGTGTTTTGGGTTTTTCTCATTGAGTATCATGCCATGTGCAAAGAATGAGAGTTTGACTTCTTTGCTGATTTGGAGGCCTTCTGTTTCCCTGCCATGTTCCTGACCTTAGGGGGAAAGCTCTCAGTTTTTCTCCATTGAGAATGATGTTCACTGTGGGCTTTTCATATATGGCTTTTATGATATTGAGGTATGTTCTCTCTATCCCTATGCTGAAGAGTTTTAATCAAGAAAGGATGCTGTACTTTGTCAAATGCTTTTTCTGCATCTATTGAGAGGATCATATGGTTCTTGTCCTTTGTTTTATTTATGTAGTGTATCACATTGATTGATTTGTGGATGTTGAACCACCCTTACATCCCAGGAAATTATCCCACTTGGTTGTGGTGAATAATCCTTTTAATGTACTGTTGGATCCGATTGGCTCGTACTTTAGTGAGAATTTTTGCATCCATGTTCATCTGGGATATTGGTCTGTAATTCTCCTTTTTGATGGGGTCTTTGGTTTTGGGATCAAGGTGATGATGGCCTCATAAAATGAGTTTGGAAGTTTTCCTTCCATTTCTATTTTTTGGAACAGTTTCAGAAGAATAGGTATTAATTCTTCTTGAAATGTTTGGTAGAATTCCCCCGGGAAGCCATCTGGTCCTTGGTTCTTGTTTGTTGGGAGATTTTTGATTACTGCTTCTTTCCTTACTGGTTATGGGTCTGTTCAGATTTTCTATTTCTTCCTGGTTCAGTTTTGGTAGTTTATGCATCTCTAGGAATGCATCCATTTCTTCCAGATTATCTAATTTGCTGGCATATAGTTGCTCATATGTTCTTATAATTGTTTGTATTTCTTTGGTGTTTGTTGTGATCTCTCCTCTTTCATTCATGATTTTATTTATTTGGGTCATTTTTCTTTTTGATAAGTCTGGCCAGGAGTTTATCAATCTTATTAATTCTTTCAAAGAACCAGCTCCTAGTTTCATTGATATGTTCTACTGTTCTTTTGGTTTCTATTTCATTGATTTCTGCTCTGATCTTTATTATTTCTCTTCTCCTGCTGGGTTTAGGCTTTATTTGCTGTTCTCTCTCCAGCTCCTTTAGGTGTAAGGTT
>NW_027858464.1:0-257 GCF_054177405.1 Leptonychotes weddellii
GATATACACAAGCTAAGAGAATGAATCAACTACCAGTAAACCTGAACTATAGGGAGCAGAGCAAGATGGCGGAGGAGTAGGAGACCTGGATTTCGTCTCCTCTCAGGAATTCAGCTGGATAGGGATCAAACCATTCTGAACACCTACAAACTCAACAGGAGATCGAAGAAAAGAATAGCAACAACTCTCTCATCAGAAAAGCGACCACTTTCTGGAAGGTAGGACGTGCGGAGAAGTGAATCCGAGGCGATATTCGG
>NW_027858465.1:0-257 GCF_054177405.1 Leptonychotes weddellii
TTTTTTTTTTTTTTAAAGATTTTATTTGACAGAGAGAAACACAGCGAGAAAGGGAACACAAGCAGGGGGAGTGGGAGAGGGAGAAGCAGGCCTCCAGACGAGCAGGGAGCCCGATGAGGGGCTCGATCCCAGGACCCTGGGACCATGACCTGAGCCAAAGGCAGACGCTTAATGACTGAGCCACCCAGGCACCCCTATACAAATTTATTTCTATGTCATGAAAATAACAAGTAGAAAGTAGGAGAGTTAGACATTTA
>NW_027858466.1:0-257 GCF_054177405.1 Leptonychotes weddellii
GCCTCAGTTTCCTTGTGTGTAAATAGGTGTATGTTACAGTGTTTTATTTATTTATTTTTTTTTTTTAAAGATTTTATTTATTTATTTGAGAGAGAGAGAGCAGGAGACGGGGGAGGGTCAGAGGGAGAAGCAGACTCCCTGCCAAGCAGGGAGCCCGATGCGGGACTCGATCCCGGGACTCCAGGATCATGACCTGAGCTGAAGGCAGTCGCTTAACCAACTGAGCCACCCAGGCGCCCTGTTACAGTGTTTTAAAT
>NW_027858467.1:0-257 GCF_054177405.1 Leptonychotes weddellii
ACTGTCCTGGATCGGGTTTCCCTGGGAAGTTGTGTGAACATCCAATAAGTAGATTCAAGTCTTGTTTCATTTTAAGAAATGCTTTGAATTATATTTTAAAATATTTGTTACTTTGAATCATTTGGTTTCTTCAGGGACCCCAATTTTGCATATGTTGGCTTTCTTTTGACTTTCTGCTATCACAGTCATGTTCCCTTTAATTGTTTGAAACTCTATTTCATGTAGTTGCATTTCATATTTCTACCCTTTGCTTCCTG
>NW_027858468.1:0-257 GCF_054177405.1 Leptonychotes weddellii
GTAGTGCAATTGCTGGATCATATGGTAGCTCTATTTTCAACTTTTTGAGGAACCTCCATACTGCAATAACCTCTTTCTAATAGATGTTGGTATTTCAGCATGTCTCTATGCAAGGCAGAGACCTGGGCATGGTTAATTTTTTAAAAATGTTAACTTTGACTTATGACTTGTCCAGAGCATTGCTGAGCTGTATATTCAAACACTCCAGATTAAGGAAATGACAATCAATGACATGGGCAATGATTTAGATGGAAAGA
>NW_027858469.1:0-257 GCF_054177405.1 Leptonychotes weddellii
TGGGGATGGTTCTGAGGTGTGTCCTGTTTGGTCTCTCAGTGGGGCCCGAGAGGAGTGACCTCCCATAAAATCCCTGTCCTCGCTCCTCCCCTGTGCTTCCTGGGACCGCCACCCAAACCACCTGTTTGCACGCAGATCCTTGTCTCAGTGTCTATTCTGAGGAAAGCGAACCTCAGGCATTAAGGACAATTCTCCTTGCCCACTAAGGTCAGTTATGTCCACTGAGAAAATGGATAAGGGTACATTAGTATATGTGT
>NW_027858470.1:0-257 GCF_054177405.1 Leptonychotes weddellii
TTCAGAATGGTTTGATCCCTATCCAGCTGAATTCCTGAGAGGAGACGAAATCCAGGTCTCCTACTCCTCCGCCATCTTGCTCCGCCCCTAGTTGTGTTTTTTATCCTCAATAGACTTTTCAGATCTGAATACTTTGAATACTTCTATTCATGTCCATTGCCCCATCATAGTCTTGGCTATCATCATATTTCTTAGCCATTTTTTTTAAATCTGCAGTCACTTTTGACCTGTGTACAGTGTCGTGATCTGTGTGTGAT
>NW_027858471.1:0-257 GCF_054177405.1 Leptonychotes weddellii
ATTAAAGAGGGCACGTTCTGCATGGAGCACTGGGTGTTATGCACAAACAATGAATCACGGAACACTATATCTAAAACTAATGATGTAATGTATGGGGATTAACATAACAATAAAAAATTTTTAAAAAAATGGGGCTTCTCTGGTTGGGAGAGAGAGAAGAGCAAGAATTAGCCCAACTTCAAAGTGAATGTGCCCAGCCCCTGCCAGTAAGGCCCTTGGGCTCCTCTCCCAAACGCTGTGGGCTGTGTGCGGGAAAA
>NW_027858472.1:0-257 GCF_054177405.1 Leptonychotes weddellii
TGGAAAAATTCAACATTCATTCATAATAAAAATTCCTAGCAACTAGTAATAAGAGGGAACTTCCTCAACTTGATAAATAGCATAGTATCTATACAAAAAGCCTACAACGAACATTATATTTAATAGACAAAGACTGAGTGCTTTTCCCCCAAGATTGGGAATAAGGCAAGGAGGTTTCCTCATACCATGCTCACCTAGAATTCCTAACCACTGCAATAAAACAAGCAAAAATGAATTAATAAATGAATGAATGCAGA
>NW_027858473.1:0-257 GCF_054177405.1 Leptonychotes weddellii
GGTGGCTCAGTCAGTTAAGCATCTGCCTTTGGCTCACGTCCTGATCTCAGGGTCCTGGGATCAAGCCCCATATTGGGCTCCCTGTTCAGTGAGGAGTCTGCTTCTCCCCCCTGCTTGGTGTGCTCTCTCTCTCAAATAAATAAATAAATCTTAAAACAAAACAAAACAGGGGCGCCTGGGTGGCTCAGTCGGTTAAGCGCCTGCCTTTGGCTCAGGTCATGATTCCAGGCTCCTGGGATCAAGCCCCGCATCGCATT
>NW_027858474.1:0-1939 GCF_054177405.1 Leptonychotes weddellii
AATAATAAAAAAATTAAAAAAAAAATTCTATAGTCAGCTTTTCTATTTCTATGGACTAGCCTATGAGGATTTCAACTGAGATTGCACTGAATCTGTATCAAGCTGTGGAGAATAGACATATTAACAATATTCAATCTTGTAATCCATGGCCATGTCATGCCTCTCCATTTAGGTCATCCTTAATATGCTTTAGCAATGTTTTGTGTTTTGCAATGCATGGCTGTTGTACTTTTACTAAATTTATTCCTAAATATTTTGTGGTTTTCATGCAAATGTAGATGACATATTTTAAAATTTCATTTTTCATTGTGTAATGGTATGTAACAGCCAGGGTTCAATCAGAGGAGCAGAATTGAAAGTAATGTCGAATGAGGAATTAATTACAGTTATTGGACTTTATGCAGTTATAGTAGGTTGTTAAGCAATGTGTAGAGCTGTTACCTCTGTGTCTGGGACAGGGCTTCAGTTATGCAGGGCTGGTGGTTGAGCAAGGAATATAGACATGGAATAGGAGAAACGGGATGATCC
The DNA here is from genome assembly GCF_054177405.1 of Leptonychotes weddellii. NCBI lineage: Eukaryota > Metazoa > Chordata > Mammalia > Carnivora > Phocidae > Leptonychotes > Leptonychotes weddellii. The sequence continues at coordinate 529 of NW_027858474.1, forward strand.
AGAAACTGTCATAACAAAATGGAACTGTCTGTCTCTCACTCCTTGGACTGAATTGTGTCGCCTCAAAATTCGTATGTTGAAATCTTAACCCCCAATGTGACCATATTTGGAGATGATCTTTTATAAGATAATTAAGGTTAAATGAAGTCATAAGTGTGGGGTCCTAATTTAATAGGATTGGTGGCCTTGTAAAAAAAGGTAAAGAGAGAGATGGGAAGGCAGCCATCTACAAACCAGGAGAGCTCTCCTCAGGAACTGACCCACTGGCACCCTGACCTTGGACATCCCAGCTTCCATAACTATGAGAAATAAATTTCTGTAGATTAAGCCACTCAGTCTATGGTATTTTGTTATGGCATCTTGAGCAGACTAAAACAACATCCCATCTTTATGATTCAAATGACTTGAAGGATAAGCTATGCAGCTGCTCACACAATTAACCCAGGATTTGCAGAAGCTTGATAAAGATACTGTGCAAGCTGCAGAAGTTGTAGGTCCAGCTGTTGCTTCCTCCAACAAAGTAGATCAGCAGATAATTAGCAACATGTGTGAGCTCTAACAACCCCTTCTTTCTGTTATATTTCTGGGTGTAAAAGTGGTACTCTTCGTCTACCCCTCCAATTTCCCCCGCTTCATTCTTCCCCTCCCACTACGATGGACTCTGAAAAACAAACTGAGGGTTCTAGAGGGGAGGGGGGGGTGGGAGGATGGGTTAGCATGGTGGTGGGTATTGAGGAGGGCACATTCTGCATGGAGCACTGGGTGTTATCCACAAACAATGAATCATGGAACACTTCATCTAAAACTAATGATGTAATGTATGGGGATTAACATAAGAATAAAACAAACAAACAAACAAACAAAAAAGTGGTACTCTTTCACTTCCATCTTCAAAGTATCATATAAAATTATTTTGTTGTCCTTTAATGAGTTTAGCTAATTTGACATAGTACAAAGCCAACACACCTTTTGCTGCTAGCAGGCAGAAGTACAAAATAGGGTTTTATATTTATTTTTTTTTATTCTTATGTTAATCCCCATACATTACATCATTAGTTTTAGATGAAGTGTTCCATGATTCATTGTTTGTGCATAACACCCAGTGCTCCATGCAGAATGTGCCCTCCTCAATACCCACCACCAGGCTAACCCTTCCTCCCACCTCCCTCCCCTCTAGACCCCTGTTTGTTTTTCAGAGTCCATCGTCTCTCATGGTTCGTCTACCCCTCCGATTTCCCCCCTTCATTCTTCCCCTCCCGCTACCTTCTTCTTCTTATTTTTTTTTTCTTAACATATATTGCATTATTTGTTTCAGAGGTACAGATCTGAGATTCAACAGTCTTGCACAATTCACAGCGCTTACCAGAGCACATACCCTCCCCAGTGTCTATCACCCAGTCACCCCATCCCT
>NW_027858475.1:0-257 GCF_054177405.1 Leptonychotes weddellii
AAAACCAGTAGAGGGCGCTGCCTGCACGCGTGACACAGGCAAGCTTTTACTGCTTAACGAGCAAAGGCAAGGAACACTTTATCCCCAGGGAAGTATCTCCTATTTTTTCCTGGGCCTTCATTTGATTAAAAGTTAATAACCTGGCCATGCAAGGAAGCTGGCACACTCAGGCACTGCTGGAAGGAGTGTAAACTAGTCCCTTTTCTGGAGGAGAATCTGGCAGCGTCCATCCAGCAAAGCCTTTAAAAGCGAGTCCC
>NW_027858476.1:0-257 GCF_054177405.1 Leptonychotes weddellii
GCCTTCGACTCAGGTCATGATCCCAGGGTCCTGGCATCGAGCCCCGCATCGAGCCCCACATCGAGCCCTGCGTGTCGGGCTCCCTGCTCTGCGGGAAGCCCGCTTCTCCCTCTCCCTCTCCCACTCCCCCTACTTGTGTTCCCTCTCTCGCTGTCTCTCTCTCTCTGTCAAATAAATAAAATCTTTAAAAAAAAAAAAAAAAAAAAGAAGAAAGAGTGTCTTGTTTATTATCTCCAGGAACGGCTAGCCTTGGGAGG
>NW_027858477.1:0-257 GCF_054177405.1 Leptonychotes weddellii
GGGCACATTCTGCATGGAGCACTGGGTGTTATGCACAAACAATGAATCATGGAACACGTCATCTAAAACTAATGATGTAATGTATGGGGATTAACATAAGAATAAAAAACAAAACAAAACCAAAAAAACCGTAAAATCATCTAAGATATTTACCTCACTAGGGTAGTCTCTTTGTTTACTGTATTCCTGTGTCCACTGGAATTAAATACTCCTTATTTCTCTTCTTTTATTTTTGTGAAAAGCACAATTTCATCAGA
>NW_027858478.1:0-257 GCF_054177405.1 Leptonychotes weddellii
AACACAAACCAACAATTCTGTCCCATATTTCTAGTTGTAACAGACACGTTTATTCGTATATATATATAATCTAACAATTAAAACATAACCCAAGCACATCTTCCTCCCCCCAGACTCCTGTCCAGTTTATGCCTTTTGTTGAGCAACCACCCCTTGGGGGCCATTTTAACTTTGTGCATCTTTTGCAGTTATCTATGTGCACAGGTTCTTGCTCTGAAAAGTTTCACCAATAGCTCCTCCCTTTTGACTTAGGTAGT
>NW_027858479.1:0-257 GCF_054177405.1 Leptonychotes weddellii
ACAAGCTCTGTGTATATTCTCCAGCATTAGAAATGTAACAAAGCTCACCAAGAAGCAATTTAGGCTCATTACACAAAATCTGGAAAACAAAGAAAAGCAGAAGAAATAAAGGGGGAAGAAAGCCCTCCAGCCCTGCCTCCCAGAAATAAAAATTAACAACTTGCCTTATACACCCTTCCTTGTGTGTGTGTGTGTGTGTTTTACCAGCGCACACAATTTTGCATGGTTGCCTTCGTGATTTGAAAGTATACCATTGC
>NW_027858480.1:0-257 GCF_054177405.1 Leptonychotes weddellii
GTGTTGGTTTAGCGTTGTCCCGTGTTGTCCTAGAGCGAAATGGGTGTCAGGCTGTCACCATTCACACAATTTTTTTTTTTAAAGAAACCTTTACCAAGGGAGCATCTTGGGACTCTCTGTTTTTAAAACCTCCTGAACCATGACTTGGAGCCAGCAGAGTAGGTTGTGGCTGTGGACTTCAGCACAAGCATCAACATTGTTGATCAAAAAATTACAATTTATGTCCATTCCAAGTTGTAAATGCTAGTCTTTTTTTT
>NW_027858481.1:0-257 GCF_054177405.1 Leptonychotes weddellii
AATGTCAGAGAGTGAATAGGTAAGCACAGAATCATGTGTGCAGAGAGGCTCCCTGGGAGAAACTGCTCTATGGAAAGGAAGCCCCAGACACTGACAGGAAACCTGCAGATTTCCTCCATATGCATCTGCCTGTGGTGTTTGAAGACAGAATTGGTGAATAGTGTGCACCCGCTGTATGGCCAGTTCCAGTCTACAGTGAGGTTTGTGTCTGGGTACACTGATGTCCCCTCACTCTGTTGCTCGCTCAGTATTATACA
>NW_027858482.1:0-257 GCF_054177405.1 Leptonychotes weddellii
ATTCCCTCCCCTGCGCCTTCCGGAGGGGGCCTTGGAGCAGATGGGCCTCGAATGCCCATGGTCAGATGCAGCCGTGGGTCCCTGGCTTCTTGGGGGTGCCACCCACTGGGGTGGGGGACTCCGGCCAGAGCGGCCCCACAGCGATGCTCCCCACTGGCCAGGTTCCAACCGGGTGGGAGGTGGGGGCTCTGCTAACCCCCCTCGGCTCCAGAACATTCTGCCATCTCTCCACCGACGACACCCATCCCCCCTTCCCA
>NW_027858483.1:0-257 GCF_054177405.1 Leptonychotes weddellii
AAAGAGCAAAACAGTATTAGCCAGGATACAACCAGTTTCCTTCTAAATGGACTAACAAAGACCCCTATTAAATATTGTGTACGTTCTCCGCCAGAGTTTGTATGCATGTATGTTCATCTGGGATCACAAATTTTCTAGATACGTTTGATAACTGTAATTTTTTTTTTTTCAGAGGAGCAATTGGACAAGCTATTTTTTTATTATGTTATGTTAGTCACCATACATTACATCATTAGTTTTTTTTTTTATTCTTATGT
>NW_027858484.1:0-257 GCF_054177405.1 Leptonychotes weddellii
TCCCAAACACTTACCTAGCAACACATTGAGATGGCGGGCTTTGACAAGCCACCTGCATTGTATCTTTGACTGTAATGAATACTGTATGTTTAAGATAACAGAGGCCCTGGTAGCAAAAGTAACTTTATCTCTTTCCCCCTTTTTATTTGAAGCATAGTTGACATACAATATTATATTAGTTTCAAGTGTATAATACAGTGATTTCACAATTCTATTCATTATGCAATGCTTACAACATTAAGTATAGGCACCCTCTC
>NW_027858485.1:0-13254 GCF_054177405.1 Leptonychotes weddellii
TGTGGCACCCAAAGGGCCCACCCCTGCACTGCTAAAGCCTGGGGGAGGCATGGAGCGGTACACAGACCCGCCTCGGGGCACCCACGTAGGTGCTGGTGGGTGGGTGCAGGATGGTGTTTTCTGAACCAGTGTCTGCTGGCTCTCTCCTGTCGCAGCTCTCCCCTCCTCTAGGGGTGTCTCTGTGTGTCCTCAACCAGGCTTTACCTGGGCTCGTCTGCCTTGGCTCCGCCTCGTCCTGAAATGTTGCTGTTTAGGAACTGTTCCACGGGCGCATGTTCCTGAGGGTGGAGAAGTGTGGGATAAGAAAGGCCCGTGGGGACGCAGGGATGCCGGAGAGGGTTGGGGGCAGCCCAGGGATGGACACGCCTCTGCTGCCCCCTGGCGGCCGGCTCTGGCCCACAGGCTCACCTTGCGGTGGTTGTGAGAAACAGTCCCGCGGCTCCTGTAGGGACGGTTGCGCGGTGGCGGGTCTCCCATTCCTGCAGCCTTCATGAGGACCTGGAGGAAATCTCTGCCCCCCGTCTGCATAGCTGAACTTCACACTGGTGGCTCTTTATCTCCGGGGCCTTTTGCGCTCATAACTGACCAGAGGACGGGCCGCTCTGTGCTCGCCCCGGCGAGCCTGGTTAACACACGCTTTTGCCTCATTCTTGCCTCCCCCCTCCATCCCTGGTCCTGCTTCTTTGATCTTTCCCCCCACTTGGTGTGCGCCATCCTGAGATGGTTTACTCCTCCTCGGAAACTACCTGGCGTCTTCAGGAGGAGGGTGGGGTGTAAGAAAGCACAGTTAACTAACTCATCGAGTCCTCTTGCGTCCCTGAGAGGTTGGGTGACATTTGAGCCCCACTTTACAGAAGAGGAAACTGAGGGTCAGAGAGGCCGGGATAAGTCACCCCAGGCCAGGAAAAGCAGCAGGGCTCTGTTCTTCCTGCCAGCTCTCACCGCTTCTCCACGTCAGGTAGCAATGCTACGTGAGTGTCCGTCCGCAGAAGGTTCTAGTGCGGGCCCCGCCCGTGCGGGTGGGGATGTGGGAGGAGGACCAGGGGTGTGGAGGGCGGAACCCAGGCAAGCCGCAGCTGGAATAAAATCAGGAGCGCCCCAGGGCTCAGCAAGGTGGAGGCACTGGGGCTTTCTCTCGCCAGCCCTGCCTGCCAGCTTGTGGGGGGGCGTGGGGGGGGACAGGCTCGTTCCCTGCGTTCTGAGCCCCGACTCCCTGAGATCACAGAAGAGGAGCCATGGTGGTGTCTCGGGTGTGGGGGTTAAACGTGCAGGCGCCCTGCACCTGACGCCTCTCCATTCGACCTCTGTGCCCGCCCGCCTCAGTGCAGACGGCGCCGCTTGCCGCCCGTGAAAGGGTCTGCACGTACGTGGTAATTATGCACACGAGTCACACAGCAGAGCCTTAAAGTGAACAGGGAGACTGCCACCAGCTCCGGCCCCAAGCCACCACCAGGGTGCCGCTCAAGGGGACCTGGGGGCACCTGGGGGCCCCTGCCTGCCCCGTCTTCCCACGTCCCCAGAGCTAACCCCTGCCCTGCAGCCCGTGCTTTGGACGTGTGTATGTGGCCGGGAATGTAGGGTTCCTGAGCTCGATGTAAATGGTGACACGTGTGGGAGAACGCCCAGCGGGGCACAGGTTCTCGAAATGCCACCTTCGGTCCCTGCCTTGTTTCATTGCCCCCGCCCACCCCCGCTTTCAGGGTCCCCTGGGACATGCTGCTCTTCCCAGGAGACCCCCCTTGTCCCCAGCGATGGCCCCATTAGACCGGACCCCTCCAGAGGGTGGGCGCCTGGTCAGGCCTGCGTGCCTGTGGGTGCCCAGGGCTCCCCTGTGGGGCGGTGACTCCTGCCCCCACCAGCCCACCTGCCCGGGGTCCTCTTGACACCAGAACTACTGAGGGGAGGGGCTTCAAGTGACCTTAAAGCTCCTTTTGTCTCCTCTCCTCAGTTGAGAACACCACCCACTGTGAGTTTGCCTACCTTCGGGACCTCCTTATCAGGTGAGAGAGGGCTGTGGGGTGTCGGCCTTGGCCCCGAGAGGGCCCTAAATCAGAAGCGTGGGCACTGGGGGAGCAGGCAGAGGTCCCGGTCAGCAGCTGGCCCATCCTCCCCCAGGAAGACCTCGGAAGCCCATTGTCTAAAACACCTCCGTGGAAATGAAGCAGGAAGTAAAGAGCCTTCTTAATCTGTGGGAGAGAACCCGATGGGAGGGGGATGGGAAGGGGTTGGGGAAGGGGTCGGGTTCTGATCACCGCAGCGTGAGTCCATTAGAGTCAGGGCCCCAGGGGGTCTTTTGTGCTGGGCATGGGGGTGGTGTCCCCCACTCCCATCCCAGTGTCTTCTGACCCCACCGCTCTGACCTAGCTGAGGCTTCTCCTTGGTTTTCCTTGAGCCCAGGCAAGGAGTGGCCATCCTTAAGCCATTAGAGAGGGTGCCAGGTGCCTGGGCCTGGGCAGGTAATTGGAGACAGTAGGGGCTCCTCATGGCACCGGAGGCTCCCAGCTTCTCAGTCAGCAGGCGGATGCATCCTAGGCGTGAAGTCCAGTGGAGGGACAAGGCCATCTCTTGGGGCCTCTAGGTTAGGAAGTGGAGTGTGGCTTGTGGGAGTGACCCCACCGTGTTGGAGAGCCTGGCTGCAAAAGATGCCCACCACAAGGCCTTCCCACCCCCCTTTCCAGTCTCCCCTGCTGGGCTGCGAGGGAGGGAGAACTTGAGCACAGGACTGGTAGGGTCACCTAGCACTCCAGCTCAGGCCGTAGCCCCAGGACCGCTGGTCCCCCACTGGCCACTGGCCTGGTGCTTCTCGATGGCAGCAAGGACATGCTGGTGCTGTCCCCTCTGTGCACCCAGCCACTATCCTTGCACTGGCCACAGGCTTGACACAGACAGAGGGGACACGTGCATTAGAACAGAGCTGTTCAGAGGAGGTCTGGGTCACCATGGAGACAGCCCCACACCCCTGCCATACCCAGGCCTGGGCCGGCTCGCTGGGCCTCACAAGCCCTTCCGGGGGCCCCCTGAAAGCCAAGCAGGGGGCATGGGGTGCAAGGGGGGCAGGCAGTGGGAGTCCTGGGTCCGAGCCAGCGGGATCAGCATCCGCGACCTCCCTGTGTCCCCCCAGGACGCACATGCAGAACATCAAGGACATCACCAGCAGCATCCACTTCGAAGCCTACCGGGTGAAGCGTCTGCACGAAGGCAGCAATGCCATGTCCAACGGCGTCGAGGAGAAGGGGCCCGAAGCCCAGGAGATGTAGACCCACCCTGCCCCCGGGACCCTGCCCCCCAGTCCTTTCCAGCACCACCCCCAGGCCCACCCACATGCCCCATTTTATTTTATATAATTTTCTCACTTGTCATCGTTCTCTGCCCCTTTACACGCCACCAAGTAACAAGATCACGTGTGCCCTCCTGAGTATGTGCATTCTTAGCCGCTGACTGTGGGGCCTGGACCGGGTGGGGCCTCGGGCAGGAGGCCATCCCTCTGGCCGTCCCCGAGGTCTGCGAGAGGCTGGGCCACGGCCAGGAGGGGCAGGAGGGGACCTGCGACTTCGGTGCCAGCCCCCAACCGCCCCCTCAACTGCAGGCACAGCTCTGGGTCGCCCTCGGCCCCAGCCTCTGAGTGAGGCAGGCTTGTGCAGGGGAGCTGGCCTGGCCGCCCCGGAGCCCCTTCCTGCCCCCTCTCTACACGGCCTAGACCCGTAACTCAGAGAGCCCCCACCTTTGCCACCCCCCCGGGGAGAATAGTTAATTCCATGAGATGCAGGTTGCCAATTGCTTAGACACCGGGAGGTGCATCGCCTGCCGCCCGCCCGCGAACCCGTCCTGGAGCAGAAAGTGCCTTTATCATCCGTCCATGAGCCAGCCTTCTCTCCCCCGCTGTCCCCGCTGTCCCCGCCACCGGCACTGGGAACTGGGGACAAGTCGGAGAGAGGGAGGTGTGTCTTCATCTCTCTATCGCCTCCCCCCCCCCCAGGATTTGACTGAGCATGCAAAGGAAGGAAAAAGATGCACCCCACTCCAGCCCACCCCCATGCTTTGGGGGAAGGTCCAAGCAGGTGAATCTGGTGGAGGAGCTGAGGGAGGAAGAGGTGACTGTGCAGGAAAAGGGGGGGCTGTATGGGGCCGGGCCTGTTCAGAGCCGCCCATGTGACCCCAGGGCCTGCCCTGCACCGTCCCATGTGACTGGGAGAGTGTGTTTCTGTCCGTCTGTCTGTCTGTTTAGAAATCTCTTTGGCCTAAGATGCTCCAGCCCAGGTACACATTCAGCCTTCTTGGCCCAGGCCTTGCTGACCTTGACCCCGGGAGCTTTTTGTTGCCCTAAATGTGCCTGGGCTCCCACACCCCAGAGCCCATCGTAAAGACCCCCCCAAAGAGGGAGAGGTCAGGAGGCAGGTGTGCATGGCCCCTCATCGGGCTGCAGCCTGGGGTTTTACGAGCAGGGCTCGGCCGGTCGCTCCCGCTCCTTCACCCTGTGTCTCCACGGGGAGAGCAGCTGCGGCCGTCCGAGCCGCGCACGGCAGGCGGCGGGTGCTTCTCCCTGCCTTCTGGAGAGCCAGGGGGCTGGCGCAGGTCCTGAGATTAGACACAGGGGAGGTGCACGTCTGTCTGCAAGCAGCGGGAGGAAGGGGATGCAGACAGGCCTGTGCAGGGCGTGTGCGTGTGTGTGTACAATGTCCTTGCATTGCGTGCTCACTCCCCACCGGAGACAGGAAGGACCCCTTAGCGAAACCATTGACTTGCCGACTTGCCACGTTTTTGCCAAAACCAAGATTTCGAAGGACACCTCCAGCTTCAGCGGAGGGGTGAGGGCGCGGGGCAGCCCCCCGGGCGGGACGGACCCGCTTTCCTTCTCTGTAGCCAGATCGTGACAGATCGTGACTTTTCACTGGCTTCTGTCCCACAGTGGCCTTTTGCTCTGTGCCTCCTGAGAAATTCATCTTTTTGTATAAATAACAAAGTGTTGAAACTGTATTTCCTGAAATGAATGTCCGAACGCGAACGTGGCGGGGGGACGTGCTCCCCTCCGGGACCCCAGAGGCGCGATTCTCCTTGGGGAGGAAGCCGCTGTCACCGCGATTCTGGGGGCTGCTGAACCTCGTGCCGGGGCGCTGCGTTCGGGGGCTTCGGAAGCCCGCGTGTACGTGGAAAGCCAGGGGCAAGGCTTCCCCCCGGAGGCACCGCAAGCGGCTTTCGTTCCTGTATTGTCAGAAATAAAGTTTCTCTTCTTGAATCTCGCCCTACCAGATCGAACCCCAGGAGCTGGTCAGGAGCTGAGACGGTGGCCCCGAGTGGAGGCTGCCGGGGCCACGTGTCTTTGCACATCCCCGCGGGCGCTCGGGGCCGAGCCCTTTGCCGTGCATGACACACCACCGCACGACAGAAATCCATTCCCTCCCGCTTCCGGAGGCCCCAAGTCCGAGATCGAGGTGCCGGCGGCTGTCCTTTCTCTGGCCTGCGCTGTGCCCCCCTCTGTCCTTGCAGATGAGAAACAGGTCTCTTGTAAGGCACTCCCTTTGGATTTGGGGCCCATCTTCAGGATGGCCTCATCTCATCCTTACTTACATCTGCAAAGACCCTGTTTCCAAATAAGGCCACGTCCTGAGGTTCTGAGAGGACATGAATTTGGGGGGTGGGTGCTGTTTAACCCAGGGCATCCCCTACCCCCCCCCCCATCGCTGGGTCTCAGGGATGAGGCGGCCGCAGAGGGCCCTGCAGCGGGGCTCAGATGAGGGTTCAAGGTTTGCTCTGCCACGGACCAGCTGGGGGAGGATTACTGCAGCCCCTCGGGCCGCCCCAGCCCTTCCATCGGGCAGGTTGGCTCGTTCTGCAGAAAGTAAATGGGTTTCGTGTCCAAATGAATCAATGGGCAGTGGCCACGTGGACCATCTGCTTCCTGGATTCTGAGGTGCCCCCCGCTGCCGACGTCTGCTGGGGGTACAGGAGGAGGACAGGGTCAGCCCAGGGGTGGGGGCTGTGGGGTCATCATCTCAGGACTCCTCCAGCTCTGAAGCTCCCCTTCCCTCCTCCAGACTGAAACTGTCCCCATTTTCGCCCCTGCTGGACACCCGCGTCCAGAAGCTGCTCTCTCTGGGCCTGACCCTCTCCAGGGCCCAACACGGGCTCCAAGCCTTGATCTCCGTTCTAGAATCTGGCTCCTTCCCCCCGGGGGCTTACTTACCGTGTCTGGCTGTCTCCCTGTCCCTGGCGCTGCTGGTCCCTCACGCGCCAGCCTGGCGGCGACCAGGACACCAGCTCTGCCCATCCAAGGGCAACCAGGGAATGCCTGTGGTGATGGGGGCTCGTCCCCCACCCAAGCAAGCAGATCCCCTATAGATCCGGGTGACCAACTGTTCCGGTCTGCCTGCACATGTGGGGTTTCCAGGGATCTGGGACTTCCAGCCCTAAAACTGGGAAGGTCCTGGGTGAGCCGGACAAGTTGCTCACCCTATGTAGACCCCACACCACCCTGACCCTTCTCCCACCGCTCAGGGTCCTGGTCGTGGACTCCTTGGCCCAAGGGGCTCCTACGGAGCTGCGAGGTCTGGGCTGGGCTCTTGCCAAGACATCCTGGGGGTGAGCAGGAGGCCCCAAGGACAAGCCATAGAGTCATGCTGGCTCTGAACACCTGTGTGGGGGTGGGATGTCCCGAGGGGCTGTGGTGACCAGGTGTCCTGTGCTCATGTCTTCCCTGCTCTGGGCTGCAGGGTTTGAACAAGCCGGGAAAATGATTACAACAACAGGCAATTTGGGGTGGGGTGCTTTTCCAGACCCTGCCTTGTGTGTGTCCTTGCATCCGGTGAGGATCCATGGCAGGTGGCCTCCACCTGGGGGAGAAGCCAGATGGAAATCAGCTGACTGGAGGGGTCTCCTTTCAGATCTGTATTTATGGATGTGCTCTCCTCATTGTTAAACACTACTTTCTGACTACCAAAGTAACAGACAAAGTAGACAATGTGGAATGTGGAAAATGCCAGAAAAAAAAATACCCCACCAGGAAATGAAAAGTCCACCATCCTCCTCCCTAGTGCCAACTCTGGTGGGGGCTGGCGTCATTATCATCGTGGTTCCTGGGCTTTGCTTTGTATCCTGCTTGATATCGTTTTAGGGGTGCTGAGGAGAGGAAGTTGGGGGGCAGGAGGGAGGGTGAGAGCCATGCAGACTTCTGGGCCCGACCCCAGTGTGCACAGCTGAGGGATTTGGAGGCATCCTGTCTCAGGGACCACCTTGCAGAGGTCCCTGGCCCTCCCCTTCTCCCTTCTCCATGCTCTCCCCCTCCCCCTGAGGAAGGAGAAGGGGGACAGCCCTCCAAGTAGGTTGGGCCCAGCTCGGCTGTCTAGGACGGTGAAAATTGGGACTCAGCAGACCAGATGCATTTCCTGCCTTGGCGCCTAGAACACTTTCCAGATGTGTGCACTGCCCCAAGGCCCAGGCAGGAGGGGCCCGGGGAACCTGACCCAGCTGTGTCAGGGACGCTGGCCTAATGCCAGCACATGGGTCAGTCACTGATGAAAATGTCACCGTGAGGAGCCCAAACCTGGGAGCCTGTCCTTGGAGAGTCCCAGGGAGGCTGTGGTTCCCTCTGCTGATCCAGGCTGGCTGTAGACCCCAGCCCTGCCCCCACTCTGAGGGCTCTGGCCTTTCCAGAAAGTAAGATGCCCTGGCTTTTCTCTGGTATTAGTGGTATTAGATGGTATTAGTCACACCTGCTTCCTGTAGAAAGTGTGAAAAACAGAAAAGCCAGAAAACAACAACCCTAACAGCGAACCCAGAAACCCACCATTGCCAGTCAACCGGCTACTGTATGGGAGATAAAGAAACGCTTTTAAATGCATCGGCAAACTTTGTTGAGTGTCTTTCCAAAGCTGAGCGCAGATCGAGCACATCCTTTTGTAACCCGCGTTTTCGCTTCCTCTCAGTGAGGGTTTTCCCACTTCATTGTGTTTTCTTGGAAAACAGGATTTTAATGGCGGTACGATAGTCCATCCCATACACCTGTCTTACTAAGTGAGGATTGCTACGTTTTCACCCCCGTCTGTGGGCTGCGCCCAGAGGGCCGGAGGGGTGCAAGCCTTCCCTGTCCTCCTCACAGATGAGAGAGGTGCCTGGTTGCAGAAGCTACTGGAAATGGTTCAGAAGCCCACGCTGAAAGGGACTGTGTAGACCCAGAGCCAGGAGGGACCCCAGGATTGTGTTGACCCGTCCTTCCTCCTCCTGCCCGGTTCCATCGAGGCTCTCGTTACTGCGGTTTGGCACGTGGGTGGGCGAAGCATCCTTGTGAAGTCGTGCACACCAACCATCAGAGTCTCACATGTGACGGTGTCACGGAGCTCAGGGCTCACTGCACAGAACGCTGCTGTGACCCTATTACCGAAATGCTCATTTCTGAGCTGCTTTTCCACGTAGATTCAAGTAGGCAGCTGGGCATCTCTTGAATGGGTCCGCCAGGGAGACCCCAGCGGGTCACCCCTCGTCGATCACATATTGAGACGCCCCAGAGGCTAGAGGGGGTGGGTGGGGAATGGAGGGGTGGATGCAGTGGTCCCTGGCCCTGCCCTGGGTCACTCATGGGCCGAGGTGACCCTGACCAGTCCCTCAGCTTCAGGAGAGACAGGAAGGTACAAACAGCCCTGTGGTCATTGTCCATCGAGGTAAGTGCCGAGGGAGAAGGTCCAGGCCTGGAAGGTTGTATAATGGGGGACCCGGCCCATGATGGGGTAGGCATCAGACGGGGCTTCCTTTGTGTGAAGGCCTGAGTCGGGGGGAGCATGGAGTTGGAGGGGACCAGGAGGCCAGAGGCTGGAAGCGGCAGAGGGGGTGGGGAGGCCAGCCGGGCTGAGTCTACCCCAAGCCAAGCCCCTCCCCGCACCCCTGCAAGGCTGGCCCCACCACACTCCTTTCTCCCTCCTGTGTGAGCCCCAGCCACTCTCCCGCTGCGCCCCTGCCTGGTGCCCCCCCCCCAGGACACTGATGCCCCAAGTCCTCCAGGCGGGGCCCCTGGCCAGCCCTCCGCAGGTCCCTGGAGAGTCCTGGGCCGCCTCTCAGCCGCCGTTTCCCAGGCAAGCCGCGGATCCCGATAGAAGAGTGCAGCTGAGTGGATGCCCAGAGCCCAGGGAGAGAGCATCTTCCTTCCTGTCGGCTGTAAATAATGAGAATAAAGAGGGACTATGAATGATTAAAGCTGCCCAGAGTGAGTGGGTCTTGAACTGTCTGCCGGGTTTAAAAACTAATTACTTGGAGAGTGTTGTGCCAGGGAACGGTTGCCCGTTTCCCACAATGCCCTCTCCCTCCTCCCCCTCCTTCCTCCTCCCCCTCCCCTCTTCCCCCTCCTGCCCCTCCTCCCCCTCCTCCCTCCTCCTCTCCCTCCTCCCTCCTCCCCCTCCTCGGGTGCCAGGGACACCAGCATCAGGCTGATCTGCCAGTCCTGGCACGTGGAGAGCTGCCATGGCCCCTCCATCTCCCTGATTATGACTTCACTGGAGCCTGTCCCACGAAGAAATACAAGTCCCCTGAAAGAAACAGCCACATGGAGGGATCACGTGGGGGAGGCACCGAGGACCCACGCGGGCAGAGCTGAGACTGGAGCTGGAGCACTCAGGAGACCCCCAGGGGCGGCTTTACCAGCCAGGCCAGGGTGGGCACCACTCAGAACCAGCCTCTGCACCCTGCCTGGAGCCCCGCGAGGGGGCTGGGGGATGCGCGGCCCCAGGGGCTGCCCCTGGCCCGGCGGCTCCCAGACATCCCGCCCTCAGAACGTCCTTGCGTGCCAGGAGTTGGGGCAGGGGGACGGGAGTGAATGTTTCTGGGGACAGAGCTTCAGTTTAGGAAAAGAGAATGTTCTGGAGGTGGATGGCAGCGGCGGCTGCACAACAGTGTGAATGTGCTTAATGCCCCCCGAACTGTACATTTAAAAAAGGCTAAAATGGTAAATTTTATGTGATGTCTATTTTACTACAGTTTTAAAAATAAATATTTTTAAAAAGGCTGTCTGTGTCTCAGGCCCACTGGGTCTGGGACAGGCTGGTCTCACGGTGGAAGATGTGGTTCCAGCATGTTCTAGCATGGCAAAGAGAAAAGGGTGCATACCTGCATCTCCCGCTGGAGAAAGGGGCCCTGGGGCTGCAAGGGGGTCTCTGCCAAGGGAAGAGAAAATTGTGCCCTTCAGCCAGCTGCAAGTAGGGCTTTGAACGCTGGGTGGGTGGGGGGGGTAGGACCAGCAGTGCCTCCCAGTTGGTGAGCTGTGGGGGGTGTGGACGTGGCCTGGGGAGGGGGTTGCTGAGTCTCGGGATTTGCAACCAGATTAACTCAAGGGGGCCAGTCATTACAGGGGCTCACTGTCTATTTGGCAGCCGAGGCACAGCCCCCCACCTGACCCCACCTCCCCTCCTCAGGGTCCTGTTTGGAGCTCCAGCTCCCCAGGGCAGCTGGGGGTAGGTAGGGGAGAGAAAAGTCCTTTCCGGGAACAGAGGGCCCTGATGTTTGTCCCGCACTTCAAGGTTTACAGAGATTCCCACTCAAGTGATGCCTTTGGAGAAGGCACATCCAGGGCTGCCGGCTCCATGGCCCGGGTGAGGAGACAGGTCATGCAGCAGGGTGGTGGCGGAGGCCTGGCTCCCCGGGTTCCTCCTCTGAGTGCTTTGTGCTCTGGGAGCTGCTTTGGACAGCCCTTCCTCTGCCACCACCCCCCCCCAGGAGGAGCGGGGCTGGAACACAGCCGTATTCAGTCTCATTGCGCCGGGCTGCCTGTGGTCTCAGAGCAGGGAGTGTGGTCTGCGTGCACACATGTGAGCACGCCAGCAAACACGCATGCCCCCATAGCACATGATACAGGGAAACACACGGGGTCAAGAGAGCCCACTGGTTTGGGACTGCAATCAGTGTCCCTCCCAGATTCATATGTCGGAGCCTACCCCCAATGTGATGGAAATTGGAGGTGCGGTCTTTGGCAGGGGATTAGGTTTCTTCAGGATGTGATTCATGCTTTATAAGAAGAGACAAGATAGCTCTCTCTGCATGTGCGCACACTGAGGAGAGGCCATTTGAGCAGTGAGAAGGCAGCTGTCTACAAGCCACAGAACCAGCTCTCACCAAGAGCAGAATCTGCCTGTCAGCACCTTGATCGTAGACTCCCTGGTCTCCAGAAGTGTAAGGAATAAATTCCTGTTGTTTAAGCCACCCAGTCCATGGTATTTTGTCATATCTGCCCAAGCAGATGAAGACAACCACCATCACCACCATCATCACCACCGCCATCATCATCATCACCATCATCACCACCACCACCATCATCATCACCATCATCACCACCATCATCATCATCACCATCATCACCACCACCATCATCATCACCATCATCATCTTTATCACCATCATCATCATCACTCTCACCACTGTCACCACCATCATCACCACCATAACCAGTACCATCGTCATCCTCATCATCATCATCACTATCATAATCATCACCATCATCACCACCATCATCATCATCACCACCATCATCATCACCATCATCATCATCACCACCATCATCATCACCATCATCACCACCATCATCACCACCATCAGCACCATCATCACCACCATCAGCACCATCATCACCATCACCACCACCATCATCATCACCACCATCATCATCACCATCATCATCATCGCCACCATCATCACCATCACCATCATCACCAGCATCATCAGCACTGACATCATCACCAGCATCATCATCACTATCATCATTATCATCATCATCATCACCACCACCATCATCATCACCACCATCACCATCTTTATCACCATCATCATCATCACTCTCACCACTGTCACCACCATCATCACCACCATAACCAGTACCATCATCATCCCCATCATCATCATCACTATCATAATCATCACCATCACCAACATCATCACCATCATCACTCACCACCATCAGCAGCATCATCACCACCATTATCACCACCATCACCATCATCATCACCCTCAGCACTCTCACCACCATCATCACCAGCACCATCACCATCACCAACATTATCACCAACCTGCTGAGGCTGACAGAATGGCCTCAACTTGCTTCTCTGCCCTGGAGTCTAAAGGAATGAAATCCAGGGGCACCTGGCCGGCTCAGTCAGTGCAGCGTGTGACTCTTGATCTTGGGATTGTGAATTTGAGCCATGTTGGGCATAGAGATTACCTAAAAATAAAATCTTA
Source organism: Leptonychotes weddellii (assembly GCF_054177405.1). Lineage (NCBI taxonomy): Eukaryota > Metazoa > Chordata > Mammalia > Carnivora > Phocidae > Leptonychotes > Leptonychotes weddellii. The sequence continues at coordinate 12,205 of NW_027858485.1, forward strand.
AAAAAAAAAAAAAAGGAATGAAAACTAGCCAGAAGGTGGAGGGCAGAGCTGAGAGCAGAGGAGAAGGTGAGCTGTTTGCAACTCCTTCTGGTGCCCTTTCTGCTGTTCATACATGCTGCCCACCTTCCCCACTAGATCTTTTAACATCTTTATCATAAAATCCTTGTCCGGTAATTCTAACATCTCAGCCATCTCTGGGTCTACTTCTACTGACAATTTTTCTCCTGATTATGGGTCACAATTTCCTCCTTCTTTGCATGTAATTTTTTATTTACTCCAAATGTTATGTGTAAAAAACCCAGGAGTGTGCAAAATAAATATATTTCTCCTGGAAAAAGAACATGACCCTTCTTCTTTCAGGCCGTGAATGTAAGGGGCTGAGCCCATCTAGTATGCATCAGAGCCGGGTCTGGGCTTGGATGCTGCATTCATTAGATTCATCTTGCCACTTGCTTCCAGTGTTTTGAAGGTAAGACGGGGTCTTTCCCTTTAGTGTTTGGAGAGAAGACAACAGCATGATAAAGTTAATGTGTGTCTCCATGCAAAAGGTAGGTGGAACGTGCTCATATGTGGCTGGCGTGGCAGGAGGCAGGTGTATGGAGGGGGAATGCTGTTGAATAGGAGGCCATTGGTGTGCGGAGATGGGTGGTAATTCTCAAAGATGGCAGAACTTACCTTTGAGGCTTAGGTGTTATGGCTGTGAATGGAGAAAATGATGAATATTAGCCTGATGAAGGGCCTTCTCTGCTGAATCCAGTCCCTTCACAGACCCTGGGAGACATCTCAGGACTTCCAAATCAACTGGCCACAGGCCACTGCTGCTTCCACATAGTAGGAAAATGTGAACACCCCAGTTCTACCTCCAAACCCCAGTGCATGGTGCATCATCCCCCCACAGAGGAATTCACCACTAGAAAACAGAAACTAGGGGCGCCTGGGTGGCTCAGTCATTAGGCGTCTGCCTTTGGCTCAGGTCATGGTCCAAGGGTCCTGGGATCGAGCCCCGCATCGGGCTCTCTGCTCCGCGGGAAGCCTGCTTCTCCCTCTCCC
>NW_027858486.1:0-1939 GCF_054177405.1 Leptonychotes weddellii
ATATTTTGATCTGTTAGAAGAAAGTGCCTCCCAAAATTTTAAAGAAAGAAAAACTTATATATGTACAAAAATAAGGGTTGATATGATGAAGGGATGGACTATGACTGTAAAGATCAAAATTATAAAAGATTTTATAAAAGGAATTGATAAGAAGTTGGGTGAAAAAAGAAAGAAGAGGATAAAAAAAAAAAGGAGAGAATGTCATCAGTCAGGAGACTAGAACAAAGCCATACACTATAGATTTAGGGTATATTTTGGTCTGTTAGAAGAAGCTGTATCCAAAAATTTTAAAGAGAGAACAACTTATATTTATATACCAAAATTAAGGTTAACTACTATGAAAGGCTAGAATATGACTCTAAAAATGAAAAATAAAAAATATTTTTTTAAAAAAGGGATTGATAAGATGTTCGTTGAAAAAGGGAAAAAGAAAAATTCAAAAAAAAAAAGTAAGTTAAAAAAATTTAACTTTGAAAGACTAAAGCATCATGGTAAAAAAGCCATGGATTCTATGTGCAGTATTCCCCTAGCGTTGGAGTTCTGCCGTTCTCACTGATCAGTAAACTTGGTCTTGGCAGGCTGTTCTTGCTGATCTTCTCGGGGAGGGGCCTGTTACTGTGGTTCCCAAATGTCTTTGCCGGAGGCGGAATTGCCCCGCTCTTGCTGGGCCGGGCTAAGTAATCTGCTCAGGTTTGCTCTCGGGAGCTTTTGTTCCCTGAAAGCTTTCCTTATAGCTTTGGAGGCTGAGAGTGAAAATGGCAGCCTCCCAATCTCTGCCCCGGAGGAGCCGAGAACTCGGGGCCCCACTTCTCAGTGCACCTCCAGAGAAAAGCAGTCAGTCACTCCCGTCTGTGACTGAGCATTTCCATCTTTGGCACCCAACCCTGTGTGGAGTCTCCAAACCCAGCAGATCCCTGCAGTGCACTCCATCGCTGCTCCTCCTGGGGGAGGAAGGGGGGTCTCCCCTGATCTGCCACTTGTTGGGTCCCTGCTGGAGGAGCAGTGGCCCGACTGTGCCCCTGATCACAGTTTAGACAACCCCGAGCTGAGAGCCTGCTCCTTGGCTCCGTCTCTGCAGCCGGCTTCCCTGCTCCGATACCTGGGAGTTCTGTCACACTCAGGCACCCCAGTCTTTCAGCACCCGAGGGTCCTGAGGCCACACTGTCCCCTGAGGGTTCCACCCCCCCGCTTAGAGAAACATCCCTCAGCGGAGCAGACTTCTAAAAGTTGCGATTTTGTGCTCAGCTGCTCTATCACTTGCCAGAAGCGGCTGATGGAGGCCCCTCCCCCGCCATCTATCCTCCTGAATATCGCCTCAGATTCACTTCTCCGCATGTCCTACCTTCCGGAAAGTGGTTGCTTTTCTTTTCTTTTCTTTTTTTTTTTTTTAAAGATTTTTTTTTATTTATTTGACAGAGAGAAACACAGCAAGAGAGGGAACACAAGCAGGGGGAGTGGCAGAGGGAGAAACAGGCTTCCCGTGGAGCAGGGAGCCCGATGTGGGGCTCGATCCCAGGACCCTGGGATCATGACCTGAGCCTAAGGCAGCCGCTTAAGTGACTGAGCCACCCAGGAAGGGGTCGCTTTTCTGTTCAGAGAGTTGTTGCTATTCTTTTCTTTGATCTCCTTTTGATTTCGTAGGTGTTTAGAATGGTTTGATCCCTATCCAGGTGAATTCCTGGGACCAGACGAAATCCAGGTCTCCTACTCCTCTGCCATCTTGCCCCTCCCCCCTCAAGATGTTATTCTTATTATTGTTATTTTCACTTACTTTCTTCTATGGTATAAGTAAAGGAAAAGGTTTCTTTAACAAAACTCCTTTAAGAGGCTAATTGGTACATTTGAGATGCTTGAAATCCTACCTTGGCAGTTGATTCCTTCAGCTTGAGACTTTAATTTCTGCAAAAATATAATCTGCTATGAGAGAAGTATGGCTTTA
>NW_027858487.1:0-257 GCF_054177405.1 Leptonychotes weddellii
AAGCTGGGCACCCAGGAGATACTGATTTGCACCCCAAAATTACAGTTATCTGGCACCACACCCTTCTTTGTTGGCAGGAGTATCTTCCCTTTGAAGCTCTCTCAGAAAGCTCTGGAACCCTCATCAGGATGTGTCACATGTGCTGGTGGAATGGATCATCTCACTTTCCCAGAGACACCTCTATGTCCTGCTTTCTTTATCAAAACCACAATAGTGACACAGTCATAGATGTGAGTTAGTCATAGATGTTAGCACTA
>NW_027858488.1:0-257 GCF_054177405.1 Leptonychotes weddellii
TTTTCCACTTTTTTTTTTTTTTTATTCTCTTTCCTGTATTGGTGAGCATGCCTGTGACGTTTGTGTTTCTTGGAATGGCTGGTTAAAAAAAAGAAAAGATTTCTAGATTTGAATTGATTAAGTCAGTAACCAAGTGTTATAGACTATGCTTTATAGCACATCAACACACAGTATCCTTTCTAATAGGAGGTGGCTGTGCAACAAGGTCTTATGTAAGGTGAGTGGAGATTTTACTTATGCATTTGGGAAGACAAAAC
>NW_027858489.1:0-257 GCF_054177405.1 Leptonychotes weddellii
GACTCCAGGATCATGACCTGAGCCGAAGGCAGTCGCTTAACCAACTGAGCCACCCAGGCACCCCCGAGGCAGGAACTTTCTAAAAGATCAAGTCACTTCTGGTTCCAAACAAGATGGGACAGTTGCACAGGCTGCAGACTGATGCCAACCTCAGAGTTATGCCCATTCACTAACACAAGTACTCAGGGAAACTCTTGGAGAAATTCAGGAGGGGGGAAATTGGGGAAAACAGCAGCCTGAGACAGGAGAGGCCTCAT
>NW_027858490.1:0-257 GCF_054177405.1 Leptonychotes weddellii
AGGGAAAGCCACCAGAGAACAAAAGCCCCCAAAACTGATTCTCACTGAGCCCATCTCCTGCCAAAGGGATGCAGTGCAACTCCGCCCATACAGGGTTAACTGAGTAACAGCGAGGCAGGACCCTCCCACAGAAGACAGGCTGGGAAAACAAGAGGCCAGAAACCCTAAGGTCCCAAGAAAACAGGTGCATCTTGCTTGGGTTCTGGTCAATAATTTCGACTCTATACATTCCCTCAAACACCCATCAACAGAATGAC
>NW_027858491.1:0-257 GCF_054177405.1 Leptonychotes weddellii
AAGTCTTTCTTGAAGAATAATTCCACTGTTGATAAAAAAACAAACAAACAACAGAACAAAAACCCATACACAACCCCTCCCTATGTATGTAACGGTATTTGTTCCTTAGAGTTATTTCAAATTTTAAAAGCCTCCTTCAACATTTACTGAAACATTTGTTTCTGTATTTTTTTTTTTAAAGATTTTATTTATTTATTTGAGACAGAGAGAATGAGAGACAGAGAGCACGAGAGGGAGGAGGGTCAGAGGGAGAAGCA
>NW_027858492.1:0-257 GCF_054177405.1 Leptonychotes weddellii
GGGGGCGCCCTGCATTCCCAGCAGAGGCCAGGACAGGACGCTGGCAAAGCCCTTTTCCAGGTATGAGAAACATCTGCTACTCCTGCCGCTAGAAGAGCGACCGTCCTACACACTCAAACACTCAAACACTCGCTGAGTCAGTACGCAGCACCTGTCCCTCTAGAATCTCTTCTCCCCACGGGCTTCAAAAGAAAATTAATATCCATAAACCGGTATTTAAACACCCTCATAAGTGATCAAGTCCAAATGCCTGGGGC
>NW_027858493.1:0-257 GCF_054177405.1 Leptonychotes weddellii
AAAAGTTATTTTCATTATATCTGGTACTTTAGAGCAGTACTTCTCAAACTTTGATGTTGCATATGAATCATCTGGTCATGTTAAAATACAGATTTGGATTCAGTAGGTCTGGGCTGGGGCCTAAGATTCAGCACGTCTAACAAGCTCCCGGGGATGCCCATGCAGCTGGCCAGTGGGCCACACCTAGTGAGGCTTGAGGGATATTCTTTTTTTTTTTTTCTTTTTTAAGATTTTATTTATTTATTTGAGAGAGAGAA
>NW_027858494.1:0-257 GCF_054177405.1 Leptonychotes weddellii
AGAGTGTCTTAAAATTGTGCATTTGATTATCAGCCTCTGACAGTTTAAAATGCTTGACTTTTTTTTTTTTTTTTGATGTGAGCATTGAAAAGTCATCTGAACTGACAGCTTGACTGGGCACGAAGAGGAATACAGTGAATCATATGCTCAAGTCTTTTTGAATGAAAGAGGAAAATGTATAATTATCTGAAATGACTATGAGTATTGTTTTATATGTGGGTATTTCTTTTAAAAGAAGTAGTTTTTAGGAGATTAAT
>NW_027858495.1:0-257 GCF_054177405.1 Leptonychotes weddellii
CAGCGGGAAGCCTGCTTCTCCCTCTCCCACTCCCCTGCTTGTGTTCCCTCTCTCGCTGTGTCTCTCTCTGTCAAATAAATAAATAAAATCTTAAAAAAAAAAAAAAAAGCACCTCTCCTCCCAAATTTAAAAAAAAAAAAAAAGATGCACAGCTCAACATCAAAAGGAATGAGATCTTGCCATTTGCAACGACATGGATGGAACTGGAGGGTGTGATGCTGAGCGAAATAAGTCAATCAGAGAAAGACATGTATCAT
>NW_027858496.1:0-1939 GCF_054177405.1 Leptonychotes weddellii
AAAAAAAAAAAAGAAGATAGCAGGAGGGGAAGAAGGAAGGGGGGGAAATCGGAGGGGGAGATGAACCATGAGAGACGATGGACTCTGAAAAACAAACTGAGGGTTCTAGAGGGGAGCGGGGGGAGGATGGGTTAGCCTGGTGATGGGTATTAAAGAGGGCATGTTCTGCATGGAGCACTGCTTGTTATGCACAAACAATGAAGCATGGAACACTACATCTAAAACTAATGATGTAATGTATGGGGATTAACATAACAATAAAAAATTAATTAAAAAAATGAAGGCAAAATATAGAGAAAAATATGAGAAAACTAAGAGGATTTGTCACCTGCAGACCTGGCATATACTAAATGCTGAAGTATGTTTAAGCTTAAGGGACACCATATACAGCGGATACTTGATTCTTCAATAAAAAATGAAAAACATAAATGGTAAACATATTGGTAAAAAGAAAACATTTTTTCTCTTAATTTTTTTGGTAAAAAGAAAACTTTTTCTCTTAATTTTTTTAATGTACATAAGACTTTTTAAAGCAAAAATTATTGCATTAGATTTTTGCGGGACTGGCAATGCATGAATTGTAAATATATGGCAATGCATGAATTGTAAATATATGATAACCATAGCAAAAAAATACAATTGTACTTTTTATGCATTTGAAATAAAGTGGTACAATAATAACTACAAAAAAAAAAGAAGAAGAAATCTCAACATTCCCTCTATCATTCCAGAATCCTGAAGTGTGAATGTTAATTACTTCCCCAGAAAACCAGAACGGAGGCAAAGGACGGAAGTCCTGGGATCACACTTTACAACCATGATCCTTCCATTTTCTCAGCAAAAGATGTGTTTGTAAGAGCAACTGGAATATCTATTTTCATCTTGTTTTGAAAATGCTAATGTTTCTCACGTTATAAATTAGTAAGATTCTTCATTCTTTGAAAGTATTGCTAAAACCACTCAGAATCATAGTGTCAGCAGGACTGAAGGTCTCCAGGCTTATTTTAAGCAACTCTCCTGTTCTATTTTGTGAAAATTCCTAATATGTGAACACACGATAATCTCAACAGGAGACAGCTCCTTCCCCCAAAGGGTATCACAGACAATGGTTTCATGGTGCCAGGTTTGAGAATTCTGGCACACAGTGGAGCTCAGAAAGGTTAGCTATCGCTAGAAACCAGGCACTGAACTGACATATTTACACATACTTTTATTTCAGATTTTTTTTCTTGAATGACTGTCCTAAATGAAAAATTAATGACAGGGAAAAGCACTACAGAATTACCATGACCCTCAGGCCACAAAGACTTCCTTTACTTAAGAACCACTGAGAAGACATAGAAACACCTGTGAACTCATATCACGATATTTCCTTCACTTAAACGATGTGAGTAGCAGTCATGGCCGGTCCCCTCCCATTCTGCTCCAGAACCCACTGGCAGCACCTGCCAAACGTGGCCTTTGACAAATACCTTTGACAAACAGCCCAAATTTCCGTCGAAGGGATTTCTCTGAGAGGTAATATCACGGAGCAGCCCTGAGCCAGGGATGGATGGAGTTTGAGGATAATTGTGCATCTTTCCACACTGCAGTCCAGGGTCCCCAGGGGCTGAGCTTTAAGGACCCCATGGTAACCTGCTTGAAAATGTGTCCTCCAGCCACTTTCTCCTTTCTGTCGGCTTTCCCTGCCTTTCCCCTGTTTTAGTTATTTCTCTATTTTTTTTTTGTTTTGGAATCACTTCCTAAATTGTGCATTCTCAATAGGAATGGTATCATCTTCAAGGGGGGCAAAATCAGTTCTTGGGGGGCATGGGGCTAGGTGAAAAAAATCTTACTCGTTTTATATATCAAGCTCAGATATACACACAGTCTACAAAGAAATATGCAATATACCTGTGGCATTAAAATGTCATGGGTGGGGGCAATTAGGGGAAACATG
>NW_027858497.1:0-257 GCF_054177405.1 Leptonychotes weddellii
AGGAGGCTCCATCCCAGGACCCTGGGATCATGACCTGAGCCAAAGGCAGACGCTTAATGACTGAGCCACCCAGGTGCCCCGAAAACTTCTTTTTTTTAAACAGAAATGATCACAGCTAACTATTTTTGAAAGTAAAACAAAAGAGTATTCTTAGATATTTAAATGCTCTATTTACCCACTATTCTTTAAAAAAAAAAAAGGCTGTAATGATCTTAAATATTTTTCCTTTCACAGATGACTGTTCATTCTTTACACAT
>NW_027858498.1:0-257 GCF_054177405.1 Leptonychotes weddellii
AGAGCGCGCACAAGCAGGGGGAGTGGCAGGAAGAGGGAGAAGCAGGCTTCCCGCTGAGCAGGGAGCCCGATGCGGGACTCGATCCTAGGACTCTGGGATCATGACCTGAGCTGAAGGCAAATGCTTAACCAATTGAGCCACGCAGGGATCCCAAAGGGAGAAAATATTTATTTATTTATTTATTTATTTATATTTATATTTTTTATTTTTTTTTAAGATTTTATTTATTTGAGAGAGAGAATGAGAGAGAGAGAGAG
>NW_027858499.1:0-257 GCF_054177405.1 Leptonychotes weddellii
ATACAGTATTTGTCTTTCTCTGTGCCTGGCCTATTTCACTTAGTACAATGCCTGCAGATTTCATCCGTGTTGTAGCCTGTGTCAGACTCTCCTTCCTTTTTAAGGCTGAATGGTATTCCGCTGTAGACACACACCACATTTTCTTTATCCATTCATCCTTTGATGGACATTTGGGCTGCTTCCACCTCTTGGCTATTGTCAGTAAGGCTGCAATGAACATGGGTGGGCAACTGGCTCTCTCTTATACTAGAGGTACA
>NW_027858500.1:0-257 GCF_054177405.1 Leptonychotes weddellii
AGTTCTAATTGGAATAAAATAAAAAATTTGCCCCTCAGTATTGGCCTCATCAGATTGGACCCATTAACATTGTTTAATATGGCCCAGTCTTCATCAAAACAGGGACTTCAAGGACGAGACCCGTTACACAAGGTGTATTAAGAGAAGGGTCCATTGCAAAGCAAAGGAAACAGTCAACAAAACCAAAAGACAACCGACCGAATGGGAGAAGATATTTGCAAATGACATATCAGATAAAGGGCTAGTATCCAAAATCT
>NW_027858501.1:0-257 GCF_054177405.1 Leptonychotes weddellii
GTGTGAGCCTCCAGCCGCCGTCCCGGAGACCACCGGCAGCAGCACACCACAGGGTCCTGGAGCAGCCTGGCGGGCTGGGTGAAATGAGCTGGGGGAGCCTGAGCCACCCGTCAAGGCCGCCAAGCACACCAGAGCGCCGCTGGGTGAGGCTGCGTCCCCCACGACTCAGCCAGGCTTATTGACATCGTGCAGGCTGGTGTCCATCCCCCGGCATCGAGAGCCCTGCATCCTCAGCTCCCAGCGTCTCCCCCTGCCCC
>NW_027858502.1:0-257 GCF_054177405.1 Leptonychotes weddellii
AAAAAAAAAAGAGTCATAAGGGGTACTGGACAGTCTAGACTTCAAAACATGTCATTAGGGTCTGTTAAGGACTTATGACTATATTACTGATTTGTATCTGGACCTTATATCCTAAGTAAACACATTAAATGCATTAGCTTTTGTTAATTCTTTGGGTTTTTCTATATCGCAAAAGAGGTATTCTGTGAATAGATTCACTTTAATTTTTTCCTTTACAAACTGTATATATTTTATGCCTTTTATTTTTTGCCTCATTG
>NW_027858503.1:0-257 GCF_054177405.1 Leptonychotes weddellii
ACATCTTCCTTGAGCCACTGAGCGCATTCCCTGCAGCCTGTCTCCCCCATGCTGGGCATTTCTATGCTGAGCTCTGCCCCTGCCCCAGCAGGCTCTCCCCTGAGCACCCACCCTGCCCACACCACTGCCCGGCTGGTCTCCCTCCTGCCCTCACCACCCTGATGCTCAGGGGAGAGCCCAGACAAACCTCTGTGCTGGGCCTGCCGAGGCCTTCCGCTCCCAAGGTGTCTAGGCCCTCACAAGTCACCAGGCCCTGC
>NW_027858504.1:0-257 GCF_054177405.1 Leptonychotes weddellii
TGTATAACGTTCCCCAACAATCTCAGGACACAAAGCCATGCTCGGCTCGTGGGCCGCACGGAAACAGATGGCAGGCCAGATTGGGCCCAAGGGCTGGAGGTGGCCACGAGCTTCCTGGGAACAAGAGCCCCCCCACACACCCACAGCGGCCAGCAAAATCCCCAGCCGGTTGCTCAGTAGGAAAAGCGCTTGGTACTTCCAGAAGGATTGTGACAACTTACCACAGTACACCGTCTTCAAGGCTACAATCCACAACC
>NW_027858505.1:0-257 GCF_054177405.1 Leptonychotes weddellii
GCTGCTTGTGCTCTCTGTCAAATAAATAAAATCTATTTTAAAAAATAAATGAAGATTGGGGCGCCTGGGTGGCTCAGTTGGTTAAGCGACTGCCTTCGGCTCAGGTCATGATCCTGGAGTCCCGGGATCGAGTCCCGCATCGGGCTCCCTGCTCGGCAGGGAGTCTGCTTCTCCCTCTGACCCTCCTCCCTCTCATGCTGTCTCTCATTCTCTCTGTCTCAAATAAATAAATAAAATCTTTAAAAAAATAAAAAATA
>NW_027858506.1:0-257 GCF_054177405.1 Leptonychotes weddellii
TTTTTTTTTAAGATTTTATTTATTTATTTGAGAGAGAGAGAATGAGAGACAGAGAGCATGAGAGGGAGGAGGGTCAGAGGGAGAAGCAGACTCCCTGCCGAGCAGGGAGCCCGATGCGGGACTCGATCCCGGGACTCCAGGATCATGACCTGAGCCGAAGGCAGTCGCTTAACCAACTGAGCCACCCAGGCGCCCCAAAGTCACTTTCCCAAAGTAACACTGCTAGTAAGGGATGAGGCCAAAATCCAAACCCAAGC
>NW_027858507.1:0-1939 GCF_054177405.1 Leptonychotes weddellii
GAAGCAGGCTTCCTGAGGAGCAGGGAGCCCAATGTGGGGCTCAATCCCAGGACCCTGGGATCATGACCTGAGCCTAAGGCAGACGCTTAATGGCTAAGCCACCCAGGTGCCCCTTCTTCTCTATATTATTCTTAATCTTGCCAGATAATTGTTATATGCCTTACATTCACTGATACTTTCTTTTACATTGCTTAAATTTCTCATGTTGATCCAGTGAATTTTTCATTTCAGAGATTCTATTTCTCAGTTTCCATTTGTCTACTCATTATAATCATGTGTTCCCTTAAAAGGTCCATCTTACTTATAGTAGCTATTTTACAGCAATTGTCTACTAATCTATCATGTCTGTCATTTTGGGACCTGAATTTATTTATTTTTCCTGTTATTTCATCTGTTTCTTTCAAAGTCTAGTACTTTTTTAAACTGGAAATATGACTACTGTACAGAGTTAAATATCTGTATTTTGAAGAATATTATTATTGTTTGGGAAAGATAAGTTACTTACAAATAAAGCTAACATTTTGAGGCTTCTTTTAAGTTTTATTTAGTGTATCTAGAGAGTAGCCTTTCCTCAAGAGTAATTTAAGATCTATATATCCTGATCCTTTAGATGGCTTTACTGAATACACATGTTGAACCATATCTCCATATTTGAGTAGTGGGAATGCATATGTCTCTCAGCTCTGAGTAGTCTCTGAAATTTGTTCATCAGCCTTTCAGGTTTTCACCATATAAATATGAAAATAGGTATCCAGCAAAAGACTAAAGGGGATGCCATGAATGTACTTTTAAATTTTTTCTTGGCATATTGTAGTTTTTTCCGTACAAATCCCAGCTGCCTCAGCTGTCAAAAATTCTGATTTCCTGTTCCTCAACTCACTATAGTCATTGTGCTTTGCTTGGGTTACTCAGTTTTACACCATTCCAGGAAACCCTCTTCACAGAGACACTTGAGGTTGTACAAACTCACGTCACTCGTTTTCTTTCACTCAAGGAATACAGTCCTGTGCTATTTGCTTCCCTATTTTCTTGTATATTTTCAGTTTCCTTCCTATTTGAAAATGAAATGAATGCAAACTGGTGCAGCCATTCTGGAAAACAGTATAGGGGTTCCTCAAAAAGTTAAAAATAGAACTACCCTATGATGCAATAATCACACTACTGGGTATTTATCCCCAAAATACAAAAATTCAAAGGGATACATGCACCCCTGTATTTACTGCTTTATTACAGCATTATTTACAATAGCCAAATTATGGAAGCAGCCAAGTGTCCACTGATAGATGAGGGATAAAGATATATATCTTTATATATATATAAGATATATATATATCTTTAGATATATATAAAGATATATAGATAGATAGATCATGTCTGTCATTTGGGACCTGAATTTATATATATATATTAAATTATATTAAATTAAATTATATATAATAAATAACAGTGAGGAGTATATATATATATATATACTCCTCACTGTTATTCAGCCTTACCCTATTTGCTGTTGCTTGTGAATTCCATACATCAGCAGTTGAACTCAAAAATAGCAAGAAATTCCTCCAGATTCCGTCCCTCCCAAAACATTTACCATCGGTACTTTGTGGCCTTTGCAGGGATTCACGGAGATCCCACCTGTTTACACTTCTGTTTTCTTCCCCGTGGAGTTGGAGGCTCTGCCAATGGTCAGTCTCCATCTCCTGACCAAACTCTTCCTCTCCCCTGTCCCAGCACTTTCCTCCTAAGCACTATGGCCTAAGCATTTCAGGCAGGAAAAAAAATACGTATTCAAGATTCCGATAAGATAACAAGTAGAATTAACCAAGACAATAAATCATGCCATCCAGGATGTAACTATTTATAATAAAAGCTTAGTTTACCATTAAAATATATATATATATATCTTCTTTATTCAGCCATAAAAAATATATATATATAT
>NW_027858508.1:0-257 GCF_054177405.1 Leptonychotes weddellii
ATTGTGTAAGACTGATGAATCATAGACCTGTACCTCTGAAACAAATAATACATTATATGTTAAAAAAAAAAAGAAGGTAATAGGAAGGGAAAAATGAAGGGGGGAATCGGAGGGGGAGATGAATCATGAGAGACTATGGACTCTGAGAAACAAACTGAGGTTTTTGAGGGGAGGAGGGTGGGGAATGGGTTAGTCCAGTGATGGGTATTAAGGAGGGCATGTTCTGCATGGAGCACTGGGTATTATACACAAACAAT
>NW_027858509.1:0-257 GCF_054177405.1 Leptonychotes weddellii
AAAATTTAACTTTAGGCTTTCATTTTTGTTTTTGTTTTGTCTTGTTTTGTTCTCCTTCAGATATTCTTTGAGTCTCCTGGCACAGAAAGAAAGAGGTTTCAAATAATCTTTGAAATGTAAAGACGTCAACCCTGCCTCACTCCCCCGCCCCCTAAGCTGAGTCCCCAGTTTGCCCTAAAGTGAGAACATGTCCCTGGAACAGAGTGAACCACATGGATGGCTAGCAAAGCTGCTTTTGGGCTTTAGATAGCAATGGT
>NW_027858510.1:0-257 GCF_054177405.1 Leptonychotes weddellii
ATATCAGTGCTAACACTGATGCAAATGTATATATCCATATTGTGTGTGTGTGTGTGTGTGTGTGTGTGTGTGTAGAATTCCAGTATTATCTACATATTGGTCTGGTAACCTTTTCAGAGTCTGAAGTGCCGTGGATTGAAGCTGACTGATAGGAGAATAATCAACCTCAGTAATGTTCTTTGAGCGCTGAATGAGATGCTTTAAAAAGTCATTTTCATTTACATTTTCTTCTGAGGCAGTTCAGCCCTGATACCCAA
>NW_027858511.1:0-257 GCF_054177405.1 Leptonychotes weddellii
TTTTTTTTTTTAAAGATTTTATTTATTTATTTGAGAGAGAGAGAATGAGAGACAGAGAGCATAAGAGGGAGGAGGGTCAGAGGGAGAAGCAGACTCCCCGCCGAGCAGGGAGCCCGATGCGGGACTCGATCCTGGGACTCCAGGATCATGACCTGAGCCGAAGGCAGTCGCTTAACCAACTGAGCCACCCAGGCGCCCTCAGGTATACAACATATTAATTTGACAAATCTGCACCTTACTCAGCGTTCACCACGCTA
>NW_027858512.1:0-257 GCF_054177405.1 Leptonychotes weddellii
AGCCACCCAGGCGCCCCAAACAGCCACATTTTTAAAAAGTAAAGGCAAAAAAACAGGTGAGGGCGCCTGGGTGGCTCAGTTGGTTAAGCGACTGCCTTCGGCTCAGGTCATGATCCTGGAGTCCCTGGATCGAGTCCCGCATCGGGCTCCCTGCTCGGCAGGGAGTCTGCTTCTCCCTCTGACCCTCCCAACCCTCCCCCCTCTCATGTGCTCTCTCTCTCAGTCTCTCTCTCTCAAATAAATAAATAAAATCTTAA
>NW_027858513.1:0-257 GCF_054177405.1 Leptonychotes weddellii
ATGGCTTGCAGGCCCACTGCCCTCCCCCAGCATCCCCCCGAGCTGTGCCAAGCTCCGTGGGGCTTAGGCAGTGCTAAAACCTGGGGGGAGGGGAAGGGCACCATCAATTAATTGTCACCTGGGTTACCACTGGGACATCCATCCATCACTCCTATTTGTGGGCCCCTTCAGGCCCAGTGGCTTAATATCCTATGCCCTGATTAGGGCATTCAAGTCTTTTCTGAGGCAGCCTCTGTTCCCAATTTACCTGGGACAGT
>NW_027858514.1:0-257 GCF_054177405.1 Leptonychotes weddellii
AAAAAAAAAAGAGTCATAAGGGGTACTGGACAGTCTAGACTTCAAAACATGTCATTAGGGTCTGTTAAGGACTTATGACTATATTACTGATTTGTATCTGGACCTTATATCCTAAGTAAACACATTAAATGGATTAGCTTTTGTTAATTCTTTGGGTTTTTCTATATCGCAAAAGAGGTATTCTGTGAATAGATTCACTTTAATTTTTTCCTTTACAAACTGTATATATTTTATGCCTTTTATTTTTTGCCTCATTG
>NW_027858515.1:0-257 GCF_054177405.1 Leptonychotes weddellii
TGTTTTTCCTCTCTCATGCGGTCTATCAGTTGATGCTGCCCTGAGCCGAGATCCTCCCCCTCCCCAACCTTCTCCCAACAACTCAGTTTAATTTATGTTTCAAAAAAAAAAAAATCCCATTATTCTTTCTCCCTGTATACTTGTAGGATTTTCAATATATCATTAGGCTATTTTGTGGTTTCTAATAATTCTGTAAATTATTTGTTTTATGGATGCTGCAAAATTGTCTTGAGGTCATTTCTCCTTTACTATAGTTT
>NW_027858516.1:0-257 GCF_054177405.1 Leptonychotes weddellii
GGTCCTGGGATCGAGCCTCACATCAGGCTGCCTGCTCTGCGGGAAGCCTGCTTCTTCCTCTTCTACTCCCCTGCTTGTGTTCCCTCTCGCTGTGTTTCTCTCTGTCAAATAAATCAATAAAAATCTTTAAAAATAAATAAATAAATAAATAAATAAATAAATAAATAAATAAAATCTTTAAAAAATAAATACATAAAAACTAAAAATAAAAAATAATTAACAACCCAAAGATCTAATATATTAGATTTCACTAAAAT
>NW_027858517.1:0-257 GCF_054177405.1 Leptonychotes weddellii
GCCTTCGACTCAGGTCATGATCCCAGGGTCCTGGCATCGAGCCCCACATCGAGCCCCGCATCGAGCCCTGCGTGTCGGGCTCCCTGCTCTGCGGGAAGCCCGCTTCTCCCTCTCCCTCTCCCACTCCCCCTACTTGTGTTCCCTCTCTCGCTGTCTCTCTCTCTCTGTCAAATAAATAAAATCTTTAAAAAAAAAAAAAAAAAAAAGAAGAAAGAGTGTCTTGTTTATTATCTCCAGGAACGGCTAGCCTTGGGAGG
>NW_027858518.1:0-1938 GCF_054177405.1 Leptonychotes weddellii
GGAGGAAAGAATGGCTCCAGAGCACATCCTCTCTATCTGTGGGAGGGAGAGGTGGCCGCAGGTGTCCAAGGTCTGTCTGGGGCCCACACTGAGATCCTCAGGTGGGAGGTGTTGAAGGGCTAAGCAGCTGGCCAAAGCTTCTGGCTGAGTCTGGAAGGCAGACTCTGGTGTTAACCTTTTTAAAGGGATTTACCAGGGCACCAGCTCCTGAACCTCCCGCCATCTCTGGGCCTCACATTCTAGGAGGGGAAGTCAGGTCCGGTGATAAAGGCACCCTTTTCACAATAACAAATCACAACCTCAGACATGCCGTGTCAACTATGACAGTTGTTAGGAACGTGAACCTGTGACGTATGCACAGAAGTATTCTTGTATGGAGGTATGGCAAATGTTCACAGTCTTTCTCAGATTTGGAAGCACAAAGGGAGTTTTATGTACTTCTTAGGAGTTTGGGTGTTTCCACAATTTCTGTTACTTCTATTCCAAAAGAACGTTGTTCAAAGTTGCCTGGATGAACACAGGAGAGAGACACGTTGCACAAAGTTTGGAATTCACGGCCGATTTTAATCCCTGGTTGCCAGATCATGGTGCAGGAGCATCTTCCCAGCCAGAACACGGGGTCCTTTGCTTCCAAGCATAAGCTTGGTTCTCCCAACTCAGACCCTCCGGACTTCTATCCATGGATTGGTGCCTGTGTCTCACACATTCCAAATGCAAGACTCATGAATGTGGTCTCTGTGGAAATTACTTCCCAGACAGTGGCTCATAAGTCTTAGATCCCAGCCAGGCTTGCGGGATGCCCTAGTTTCAGTGGGAGTTAGTTTGTGAATATTGTCTCTGCCAGGCAGAGAGAGATCCTTTTTTTATTTTATTTTTTAATGGAGACAGACTTTTTCTTACCTGTTCTCCCTTCCTCTCTCCCCACAGTCATCTCCAGCCCTGGGAACCCTTCTCCAGATTGTAAAGAGAAGGAAACAGCATGGTAGAGTGGAAAGATAATGGCCCACCCGATCAAACAGATATGCACCTTGTTCCCTGGGGAAAAATACTTCCTCTCTAAGTGCCCTTGGGATTCAACTGGAAGATGAGGTTAATTCTTTCTAACCTATGTGATTGTTCAGAGAATTCAAAGAAATCAAGTGCGTAACATGCTCAAAGAACGTTTGACACTAAGTAGGGTCTTCCTGACCATTATCCACATGTGAATTTCTTTTTATATATATATATATTTTATTTATGAGAGAGAGAGAGAGAGGGAGAATGAAAGCATGTGTTGCAGGGGGAGGGTCAGAGGGAGAGGGACAAGCAGACTCCCCCAGCAATCGGGGAGCTCGACGTGGGGCTCGATCCCAGGACCCCAAGACCACGACCCGAGCTGAAGGCAGATGCCTAACCAACTGAGCCACCCAGGCGCCCCTTCATATGTGAATTTCTTAAGTCCTAACAACTACATCTGATAGACCTCTGGCAGTCCTTGTGTCCACCTGTGAGGTCCCAGAGGCACAGAGAAGGGAGTAACTTGTTTAAGACCGCATAGTAGGCAGGTAGCACACTTAACCTTCCATCCCAGATGTGCAGGGGAAGATTATGTGGGGGATCACACTTGGGGTAGCCTGTGTGTCTGGCTCTGTCTGGGAATGAGTCCACTCAAGATAAATGGGCCCCACCCTCACTCTTCTCCCCAAGACGGGAACCTGCCATTATCAATGTCTGTCTTCTTTGTGGTGACCACCAACCACAAGGTAGGCAAGGAGTGTCATCCTGTGAACTGGGAATTAGGGGCTATCTGTATGGGGGCACTGTTCCCTTGTGCCTCTCAGGTTAACCATGCCAACAGTGCATGCGTGTTTTCCTCAGATAGTTTTGGTTATCTCATTGGTGCAAGGCCTCTTTCTAGGTGCTGAGGAGAAAGCAGTGAACACAACACAGAAATATCTT
>NW_027858519.1:0-257 GCF_054177405.1 Leptonychotes weddellii
CCTGAGTGGCTCAGTGGGTTAAGCGACCAACTCTTTGATTTCGGCTCAGAGTAGGAGCCCTGGGATCGAGCCCCACGTCAGGCTCAGTGCTCAGCACAGAGTCTGTTTGAGATTCTCTCTCCCTCTCCCTCTGCCCCTCCCCCCAATCGTCCCCTCTATCTCTCTAAAATAAATAAATAAAATCTTAAAAAAAAAAAAAGGAAATGCTATGATCCTCAAAGTTGATGTTTGTTCAAGCACCAATCATCAAAGCTGTA
>NW_027858520.1:0-257 GCF_054177405.1 Leptonychotes weddellii
CTTACATCATCTACTTGTTGTTCAAGCTTGATTTTAGCTTTGGTCAGGGTGTTGACTTTGTCCTCTTCTGCCTGCAGATCATCCAGGGTCTGCTGGTGGGCCTCTTGGAGGGCCTTCTTCTCCTTGGTCAGCTTCGCGATGGTTTCATCCAGGCCTGCCATCTCTTCTGTGAGGTTTTTCACCTTGAAAAATTAAAAAGAGAAATGATGTCTGCTCTAAAGCATCTTATTAGTAGGGTGGCAGAACCTCTATATGGT
>NW_027858521.1:0-257 GCF_054177405.1 Leptonychotes weddellii
TCTCAAGGCAACTCTGTGCTGAGCATGCAGCCCAATGTGGGGCTCGATTTCATGACCCTGCAGACCCCGATCACAACCTGAGCTGAAACCAAGAGTCAGATGCTCAACCAACTGCACCACCCAGATGCCCCTGTTCAACTTTTTAAACTCATGTCCAATTAGAGGAATTTGAAGGAAGGGGCAAAAGTGTCAAATAACATTTTTAAAATTTTACTATTGTTATTCCAGGTTTGTACTTGTTTTAGAGTAAAACATTA
>NW_027858522.1:0-257 GCF_054177405.1 Leptonychotes weddellii
CCCCGGTCCTGGCTGGGGAGGGGCCCGGTCTGAGCAGTTTGCTGGAGCGGCGCCCTTAGTCTTAAAAAGGAGTTTTGCTCATCAGAAGGAGCTCCATCCCCTGAGGGTAAACGCAATAAAAAGCACATAAATGCAAGAAATTAGAGCTGGCCCAGGCAGAGAGGGGCCCATCCTGATTGCTAATCAAATCCCCATTCCTGAAGATCTTTAAAATCCTTCCTGTGCCGTGGTATTGTCTCGAAAGAGCCGTTATCCCT
>NW_027858523.1:0-257 GCF_054177405.1 Leptonychotes weddellii
TGAAGACTAAGACAAGTATAACATCTTTTCATGACAGTTTCCATGAAAATTTTACTGGTTTGTGTAACATGGTGGAGAAAATGTAAGAAAGAGGAAACCAAGAAAGAAAAAAAAAGCAGGAAAGCAAGAAGATAATTAAGCCAGTATCATCTTATTTATGATCTAGAATTCTTTGACAATCTGTACGAAAACACCATGTATGTATACACAAATATATTTCTCACTGTATTTATTTCTTCTAAATTGCCCAGTGTGAA
>NW_027858524.1:0-257 GCF_054177405.1 Leptonychotes weddellii
ATTGAGTTTTTTTAAATTTCAATAGCTGTATTTTCATTTTTAGATGTTTCACTTCCCCTCAAATATCTGGGTTCATAGCCTTTAATTGGTTATCTTTGTGATGGAATCCTTTATTTCTTTAAACATTTCATATATGTTTGCTCAAAACTTATAAGTCTATCCTCTTATAAGTCTGTACAGGAAGTCTTTTTTTTTTTTTTATTCTTATGTTAATCCCCATACATTACATCATTAGTTCTAGATGAAGTGTTCCATGA
>NW_027858525.1:0-257 GCF_054177405.1 Leptonychotes weddellii
GATGCAGAGCCAGACTACAAGGCAGAGGGAAATCGTAAAAGAGCCTGAAATTCTTCCGCAAGAATTCTTTCTTTTCAGCTGAGTGGAGCCAGGATTTCCTGTAATTATGCAGTCAGGGGCTGGGGTGGATATTAAGTGGGGCTTCCCTTTGGAAAAGGGAGAAGGCTATTGGGCCGTGGTTTGGGTCCTGTCTTGACAGTGCCAGGGTCATCAGGTCCCACCAGCAGCTCCCCCATGGCCGGGGTGGGCTAGCCTCA
>NW_027858526.1:0-257 GCF_054177405.1 Leptonychotes weddellii
TGGCCAAATCCATACCCTCTAAACCAGCAAAGCCTTTGGCTTTTTCTATCGCTTTATTAATGTCGTCTTCAGTGATGGTGTTCCCATTACTCGCTGTCATAATACAACCATTTTGAGCCCCTTTATCTCGCAAAATACGAGTTAATTTACGGGTATCAATCTCAGCAATAGCGACAGTTTCATTACGGACTAAGTAGTCAGATAAGCTTTCAGAGTTACGAAAGTTAGAAGTTGTCATGGTGGCATCACGGATAATC
>NW_027858527.1:0-257 GCF_054177405.1 Leptonychotes weddellii
CTCTTCTTTTTGGCTGCCATCAAGACAGGCTCCTTCCTGCAAATATGGCTTGTCTTCGTGATTCATCATGTAATTCATTCTCCTTTGCTTCTCTGAACCAAACCAGGTCACCTCCCTCCTAATTCCATCCCCACTGTTGCAGGGAAGGTCCCCTTGGAATGGACCTCTTTACTTCAGAGACTGTATTTTTGCCATTTGCAAGACCTCCCACAGCTGTGCTCTTGCCATAGTAATCTCTGTTTGGCTTCTCTCCAGTA
>NW_027858528.1:0-257 GCF_054177405.1 Leptonychotes weddellii
TATGTTTTTCATCTATGAATGTTACACTGTTTTTATTTTTTTAAAGATTATTTATTTTAGAGAGAGAGGGAGAAAGAACATGGGAGGGATGGGGAAAGGGGAAGAAGGAGAGAGAGAATCTCAAGCGGACTTGGGGCTGAGTGTGGAGCCTGATGTGGGGCTTGACCCCACCACCCCGATATCATGACCTGAGCCGAAATCAAGAGTCGGATGCTTAACTGACAGAACCACCAGGTGCCCTGGCTTTTTTTTTTTTT
>NW_027858529.1:0-1938 GCF_054177405.1 Leptonychotes weddellii
GATATCTAGCACAATGCCTACTTTACAGAAACAATAAATGGTCATTGGTGCAAAACAAGTAATAAAAAATTTAGAAATTTAAAAAAATAAAAACAGCACTAATTAAAGCAGCAACAGAAAAGAAACTCATCAAAACTAGAGATCCTCAATAAGGTAACAAGCAGATTTCTCAGCAGAAACTTTGAAGGCCAGAAGGCAGTGGGATGATATATATTTAAAGTATTGAAGGAAAAGACTGTCAACTGGGAATTCTATATCTGGCAAAACTGTCCTGTAAAAATGAGTGAAAAATTAAAGGATTCTAAGATAAAGGCTGAAGGAGCTTATTACCACTGAACCTGTCCTACAAGACTCCCTAAGGGGAGTCTTTTAATTAAAATGAAAGGAAACCAGAAAATAACTCAAAGCCATACAAAAATATAAAGTTTTCTTTTAAAAATACATAAAGAAATATAAAAACTGACATTATAATTTTGTTTGTAATTCTCCTTCTTATTCCTGTACAAGAATTAAAAGACAAAAGCATAAAAACATTTATAATTATAAATCTATAATAAGGGGAACACAATTATAAAGATGTAATTTGGGATATCATTAACAAAGTAAGGAAGGGCAGAGCTGAAGAGCAGCAGAATTTTTATAGGAGACTGCAGTTAAGTTGGTATCACTTCAAGACTATAATAACTTTAAGATGCCACAAGTAATCCCCATGGTAACCAAAAAGAAATATCTATAGAATATACACAGATATGAAAAGGGAATCGAAATGTGTCACTACAAGAAAATCAACTAAACACAAAGGAAGGCAGTAAGGGAGGAAATGTGGCGCAAAAAAGCTAAAAGACACAGAGGAGAAGGAAAGATGGCGGAGGAGTAGGGGACCCTATTTCAAGTGGTCCCCGGAATTGAGCTGGATATCTACCAGACCACTCTGAGCACCCAGAAAACCAGCCTAAGATGTAAGAAGATCTGGATCTCTACAAGCACAATATCGCAGGCGGTTGGTTTCGAGGTACGAAGTGGGGAGCCCTGATTCTGTGGGCAGATAATGGAGGATAAACGGCAGCGGGAGGGTGCCTGGCCGTGGGGATCCTACACTGCTGGTGAGCGACAGCCTCGCATGCTGGGGATGGGGCGCAGACTTGCAGACCTGTACGGGCGGGGAAAGGACTCTAGGGCAGCACCCGGGGCAGAAACCGGGAGCGGTGGGGTCACGCAGGCGAACTGGGAGCGGCTGGCAGTTTTAGAAGCACAAAGGGCAGAGACGTGCCCCGACCTGGAGGCAGGACTGGGGGCGCTGCGGAGGGGCGCACAACCCAGGATGCTGCAGTTTATAGCAGCACGGACAGAAATGGAGACAGTGTGGCCTGGAGAGCTCACTGAAGAACAGACTGTGGTCTCTCTGCTCTGAGGCAGAGGGTTGGAAACAGTCTCTTCTGCTCTGACTCGTGGAAGAGATGTGGAAAGCCACCAGGGAAAGCCGCCAGAGAACAAAAGCCCCAAAAACTGATTCCCGCTGAGCCCATCTCCTGCCACAGGGGGGCAGGGCAACTCCACCCAAACAGGGTTGCCTGAGTAACAGCAGGGCAGACCCCTCCCCCAGAAGACAGGCTGGGAAAACAAGAGGCCAGCAACCCTAAGGTCCCAAGAAAACAGGTGCATCTTGCTTGGGTTCTGGTCAATAATTTGGACTCTATACATTCCCTCAAACACCCATCAACAGAATGACTAGGAGGAGGAACCCCCAAAATAAAAAAGACTCAGAGATTATGACTTATGCTGCAGATTTATAAATGGATGCAGATATAACCAAGATGTCAGAGATGGAATTCAGGTTAGCAATTGTGAAGACAATGGCTAGAATGGAGAAATCAATTAATGACAACATAGAGTCTCTAAGGACAGAAATGAAAGGTGAATTGGCAGAACTTAAAAATG
>NW_027858530.1:0-257 GCF_054177405.1 Leptonychotes weddellii
CGTCCCCGGTCAAGGGTGCGGGCCATGTGGTCCTTTTAGCATTGTCCCAGCCAGGGCGCTGAGGTCCTCCCCGGAGACCCTCCTAGTTCACCCACGCCCTGGGTCCCCAGAGGCCACGTGGCCGACTGCTGCTTAGGGGACTGCGTTAGCCAGGTGTCCCACTGCCCCCTTGCAGAGCGAAGAGGAGGAGGAGGAGGAGGAGCAGGAGGAGGAGGAGTGGGAGGAGGCCTTCTCCTTCCTTGCCTCTCATCAGCCTG
>NW_027858531.1:0-257 GCF_054177405.1 Leptonychotes weddellii
AGTCTGGTGATGGGTATTAAAGAGGGCACGTTCTGCATGGAGCACTGGGTGTTATGCACAAACAATGAATCATGGAACACTACATCAAAAACTAATGATGTAATGTATTGTGATTAACATAACAATAAAAAATAAAAAAAAATAAAAACATACATGGAAACAAATGAAAATGAAAACACAGAAGTCCAAAACCTTTGAGATGCGGCAAAAGGAAAGAAGGAAGCATATAGCAATACAGGACTCCTTCAAGAAGCAAG
>NW_027858532.1:0-257 GCF_054177405.1 Leptonychotes weddellii
CACTTTTTCATGTGTCTGTTGGCCATTTGGATGTCTTCTTTGGAACAATGTCTGTTCATGTCTTCGAGGCCAGCCCAGATTTAAAAGGAAGAGACAGAGACTCCATTTTTAGTGGGGAAAAATGTCAAAGCACTCGAGAGCAAGTTTTTTAACTACGTTAGATGATGTTTACTCATGGAACTCTAAGGAAAGAGATTTCATTTACGACCAATAATACAAGGTAAGTTTCAGGGCCAAGGTAGGCTATAGATGAAAGG
>NW_027858533.1:0-257 GCF_054177405.1 Leptonychotes weddellii
TGCAGTGTTCTCAGCAATGACAGTTCTTTTTTTTTTATTTTTAAAAAGTATCAAATTTATAAACTGCTGCTGTGGGACTGAATTACACTGGTCAATATCCCCATGATTTCCTGGCATCTTTTTTTTTTATTATGTTATGTTAATCACCATACATTACATCATTAGTTTTTGATGTAGTGTTCCATGATTCATTGTTTGCGTATAACACCCAGGGCTCCATGCAGTACCTGCCCTCTTTAGTACCCATCACCAGGCTA
>NW_027858534.1:0-257 GCF_054177405.1 Leptonychotes weddellii
GTCTCTCATTCTCTCTGTCTCAAATAAATAAATAAAATCTTAAAAAAAATAAAAAAATAAATAAATAAATAAATTTACAGTTTGTTGTTTTAATAATATTTAAGATAATTCCTCAAACACTTTAAGTCACCTGAATATGTGCATTTGTATATTTTATTTATTTAAAGATTTATTTATTTATTTATTTATTTATTTATTTATTTATTTGACAGAGAGAGAGAGACAGTGATAGCGGGAACATGAGCAGGGGGAGCAGC
>NW_027858535.1:0-257 GCF_054177405.1 Leptonychotes weddellii
AGGGGGGAAACTGTGTTTGAAAAACTCCATCTGCCCCACATGAAACTCTAAGGGCTGGATCTATAGAGTCTCTTAGGATTGAACACTCATAAGTCATGGCTTCTCTGTGAGACAAGAAAGAATAGGGGCTGAGCTGTGGACACAGAGTCAGACAAGGGAGAGAGGTGCAGACATGGTACATGGGGTATGAGGAGACTCTTCAGGAGTCCTGGCAGCCCTGAAGCTTTTTCCCTGTGTGAGCACTGGGAAGAATGATT
>NW_027858536.1:0-257 GCF_054177405.1 Leptonychotes weddellii
ATCAAAAGATGAATGGATAAAGAAGATGTGATATATATATATCATATATATATATATGATATATATATGTGATGGATTTTTATGCAGCCATCAAAAGGAATGAAATCTTGCCATTTGCAACAACTTGGATGGAACTGGAGGGTATATGCTGAGTGAAATAAGTCAATCAGAGAAAGACATCTACCATATGATCTCACTGATAAGAGTAATTCTTAATCTCAAACAAACTGAGGGTTGCTGGAGTGGTGGGCAGTGGG
>NW_027858537.1:0-257 GCF_054177405.1 Leptonychotes weddellii
TTCACATCGCAGCCTTGCTCTTGCTGACAACGGCCGCCAGGCGCATCACTCAGGGTCCGGGTGCGCCCGGCCCGCCTGCCCTACCTGCTGCCTCGCCTTCGTGGTCCCAGCCCCACTCACCTGGAAGGAACAAGAGCCCATGTTCGCTGAACACTTGCTATGAATCAGGAGCCAAGGCAAGCATGTGACCTGTCTCATCACTTTTTAATTTATTATTTGGAACCTTTGATTGTGGAAATGTTCGAAGGTAATCAAGA
>NW_027858538.1:0-257 GCF_054177405.1 Leptonychotes weddellii
ATATTTGGCAATGCTTTTCATAAAGGAGTTGTTTAAAAAATTTTTTTAGTAAACACATAGCACAGTAAACAAACAAAAACATCCATAAAAGCAAAAACAAAACAGGGGCGCCTGGGTGACTCATTAAGCGTCTGCCTTTGGCTCAGGTCATGATCCCAGGGTCCTGGGATCGAGCCCTGCATCGGGTTCCCTGCTCCAAGGGAAGCCTGCTTCTCCCTCTCCCACTCCCCCTGCTTGTGTTCCCTCTCTCACTGTCT
>NW_027858539.1:0-257 GCF_054177405.1 Leptonychotes weddellii
CCGCCCTTCAAGAACCACACAGTGCGGTTGGTCAGGCAAGAAATAGAATAAAGGGGGTGCCTGGGTGGCTCAGTCGTTAAGTGTCTGCCTTCGGCTCAGGTCATGATCCCAGGGTCCTGGGGTCCAGCCCCGCATCGGGCTCCCTGCTCAGCGGGAAGCCTGCTTCTCCCTCTCCCACTCCCCCTGCTTGTGTTCCCTCTCTGGCTGTCTTTCTCTCTGTCAAATAAATAAAACCTTTAAAAAAAAAGAAAAAGAAA
>NW_027858540.1:0-1938 GCF_054177405.1 Leptonychotes weddellii
AGGCATCAAAATCCAGGAGGCACAGAGAACCCCCCTCAAAATCAATAAAAATAGGTCAACACCCCAACATCTAATAGTAAAACTTACAAGTCTCAGAGACAAAGAGAAAGCAACTTGGGACAAGACAATCCTGAAAGCAACTTGGGACAAGAGGTCTGTAACCTACAATGGTAGAAACAGGTCCATGGAGACCTGGCAGGCCAGAAAGGACTGGCATGATATAGTCAGAGCACTAAACGAGAAAAATATGCAGCCAAGAATACTATATCCAGCTAGGCTGTCATTGAAAATAGAAGGAGAGATAAACAGCTTCCAAGACAAACAAAAACTAAAAAAATTTGCAAACACAAAACCAGCCCTACAAGAAATATTGAAAGGGGTCCCCTAAGCAAAGAGAGAGCCTAAAAGCAACATAGACCAGAAAGAAACAGAGACAATATACAGTAACAGTCACCTTACAGGCAATACAGTGGCACTAGTACATTCCCTTCTGTTGGTATAGCATCCCAACTCACCTCCAGGGAAAGTTTTAACAAGTGGATACTACCTGGTACCAGGACTATATGTGCACAACCAACTGCAAGTGACTGCCTCCTAATTACCAGTTGGGTGGTGAGTACTACAGCTACCAAATCCCAACTTCATCCTGCTTGCATTGATCAACTATTTGGATTCACTACGGGACAGGCACCAAAATAAAGTTTAATGTTCAGCAGGTTTATTAGAGTATGCTTGTAATCAATCTCCATGGAAGGGAAGCATAAAAAGTAGGATTGGAGAAAAGGGAAAGTTGAGCCTAGCATGCAGGTACAGTCTCAACCAATCCCATGGAGAGCTCTGGAACTAAAATGGTCCATCAAAGTTGCCCTGAATTGGGCTGAAATGGTTGAGTCTTCATGCCCCTGCCTTGATCAGTCATTGGATGTGAGTCACTTTTGGAAGAGTATGACCTTGGGCAAGGTGGCTTTCTGTCACTGAGGCAGTCCTTGAAAGAGATAACAGCTGAAGCTAATCTTCTAACAGCTCTACCAACAGCTGAGGAGCCAAGTCCTTCCTCCATAGGGATATGAGTGCTACATCTCTATGGCTACCATGCCTAAGGACTCTGCCTAAGGAAGATGTGGGCAAGAAATTAGGATTCCTTCCATCTTCTGCAGGACCAGTTTTATCCCTGCTATTGAAACACAGAATTATCATTTTATCCCCAGTTTATATTCCCCCAGGTTCTAGTAAATCCAAGAATAATTATCAAAAATAATTATCCTTAGGTATAAGTAGGGAAAATGGAAGCTAAACTATTAATTCTTTTTTTCAATTTAATTTAATTTTATTATGTTATGTTAGTCACCATACAGTACATCATGAGTTTTTGATGTAGTGTTCCATGATTCATTGTTTGTGTGTAACACCCAGTGCTCCATGCAATATGTGCCCTCCTTAATACCCATCACCGGGCTAACCCATCCCCGCCATCCCCCTCTCCTCTAAAACCCTCAGTTTGTTTCTCGGAGTCCATAGTCTCTCATGGTTTGTCTCCTCTTCTGATTTCCCCCCCTTCATTTTTCTCTTCCTTCTCTTAATGTCCTCCTTGCTATTCCTTATGTTCCACAAATAAGTGAAACCATATGATAATTGACTTTCTCTGCTTGACTTATTTCACTTAGCATAATCTCCTTCAGTCCCATCCATGTTGATGTAAAAGTTGGGTACTCATCCCTTCTGATGGCTGAGTAATATTCCATTGTGTATATGGACCACATCTTCTTTATCCATTCATCTGTTGAAGGGCATCTCGGCTCCTTCCACAGTTTGGCTATCACAGACATTGCTGCTATGAACATTGGAGTGCATATGGCCCTTCTTTTCACTACATCTGTGTCTTTAGGGTAAATACCCAGTAGTGCAATGGCAGGGTCATAGGGTAGCTCTATTTTTAAT
>NW_027858541.1:0-257 GCF_054177405.1 Leptonychotes weddellii
TGGGGATGGTTCTGAGGTGTGTCCTGTTTGGTCTCTCAGTGGGGCCCGAGAGGAGTGACCTCCCATAAAATCCCTGTCCTCGCTCCTCCCCTGTGCTTCCTGGGACCGCCACCCAAACCACCTGTTTGCACGCAGATCCTTGTCTCAGTGTCTATTCTGAGGAAAGCGAACCTCAGGCATTAAGGACAATTCTCCTTGCATACTAAGGTCAGTTATGTCCACTGAGAAAATGGATAAGGGTACATTAGTATATGTGT
>NW_027858542.1:0-257 GCF_054177405.1 Leptonychotes weddellii
GTATCTAAGAAGTACTGAATATCTGAAATTAAAAGAAGAAAAGAGTTACATTTCACAAATTGGTAAGGAATCCTTTCTAATTGTTTTCCTATTTATATAACTTAATCACATAAACTATACAATCTGCTCTTGAATAAGAGAATGGTTCATATATTTAAAACTGAAAACGAATTCTGATTGTTTTTACTGTGCAGTATAACGTAAGAAAAGTGCCTCTTGTCATGAAAACTATTTAGAAGGGTTTTTTTTTTTTTTTT
>NW_027858543.1:0-257 GCF_054177405.1 Leptonychotes weddellii
GTCTGATGAAGAAATACGGTTTTCCTTTCCCTTATAACTTATCTTTAGAGAAAATGGCCAAAGAGCATTAGTAATCATGCAGGAAGACAGAACATTGAAATGCCTTATATATTTCATGAAGCTCCTATCTTAAGTACTATGCTGTCAGTATTTTGTTACACTCTCTCCTTTTATTATAGAGCACCATGCCACCCTCTCTCTGTGTGTGTCTTCCTCACTTCGCATTCGCTAATGTCTTATTGGTAGCTTGCCATTCT
>NW_027858544.1:0-257 GCF_054177405.1 Leptonychotes weddellii
TGTAATGTATGGGGATTAACATAAGAATAAAAAAAAAAAAAAGAGTTCAACAAATGGAAAAAAAAAAAAATATGTGGATGGCAAATAAGTCCATAAAAATATGCTTACCATCATTAGTCATTAGGGAAATGGAAATTAAAACCACAGTGAGATACCACTGCCCACCAATAAAACATCTAAAACTTGAAAGCATGACGGCCCAGTGTTGATGAAGATATGAAGGAACTGGAATTCTTATGCACTAACTCACTAAATGA
>NW_027858545.1:0-257 GCF_054177405.1 Leptonychotes weddellii
TCCCAAACACTTACCTAGCAACACATTGAGATGGCGGGCTTTGACAAGCCACCTGCATTGTATCTTTGACTGTAATGAATACTGTATGTTTAAGATAACAGAGGCCCTGGTAGCAAAAGTAACTTTATCTCTTTCCCCCTTTTTATTTGAAGCATAGTTGACATACAATATTATATTAGTTTCAAGTGTATAATACAGTTATTTCACAATTCTATTCATTATGCAATGCTTACAACATTAAGTATAGGCACCCTCTC
>NW_027858546.1:0-257 GCF_054177405.1 Leptonychotes weddellii
ACTGCGTGGGGGGGAGAGCAGGGGCACCTGACCCAGCCTGGAGGCCGGCCAAAGGGCCGGCACCTGACTCACAGCTGATGCCCAAAGGGCAGCAGGTGGGCTTCCAGGTGGAAGGAGCCCCAGGTGGTCAGGTGTGCGGGGAGGGAGGGCTCACCACCTCAGCGGGCCTGGGGCCAGGGTGCCGAGGGGGTGGGCGGGCCAGGGTGGAAGCTGATGAGGATTTCTCTCTCAGCTAACACCTACTGCCCGTGGGTCGG
>NW_027858547.1:0-257 GCF_054177405.1 Leptonychotes weddellii
GTGATAATTTGGATCCACCATGGGCTAACAACCAGCATCCAGTGGAATTTAGCTTCTATTGTGACTGAGAGTTTATCATGTAAATATAAGCCTTGCCCATACGACTAAGAGACTGTTCTTTCTGTTGGACAAATAAAAGGCACAGGCTAGGATATCTCTTCCTGTATCAAGCAGTGATTCTGTTGATGAAACCAAGCCATCTCCCTGGCCCATCCATATAATCACCTGGTCAAGAAACTCCTCTTAGATTTGCTGCT
>NW_027858548.1:0-257 GCF_054177405.1 Leptonychotes weddellii
GTCCTGGCCTCAGAATCCTCCCTGGCCATGTCAGTCCCTGTGTGATTTCTCCATTATTTCTCCCCTTTTCTCTCCCTGGTTCTGAAAATCTCTCTGCGTGTTTTCTCTCTTACCTCCCAATCCCTTTCATCTTCCTTCTCTCTGTTTTCCTCTTCATCACCAGTCTTCTGCCCCTCCTCCATCTGTGGCCTGTCTGCAACCCTCCCTGGTCTTTTCAGGGACCTCTCCCCCCGCAGATGGAAAGGCGATGCCCCCTA
>NW_027858549.1:0-257 GCF_054177405.1 Leptonychotes weddellii
TGCTTAATTTGACAGAGTAATAATATCACAACAGTGTAATACTCACTATAATCAACGATAGCTTTTATTAGGATAGCTATTAAAAATAAGCCCCTAGTTTTGTTTTAACAAACCTATCTAATCTCGATAATGGCCTTTAGTCTAAGAAATACAAAATCAATTGATTCATTTTAAATGAATGTTTAAATCAATTATAAACCCTTCATCCCCTACGTTCAAACTATTTTCTATTAGTTTACTTTGTATTAGCTTTCTAT
>NW_027858550.1:0-257 GCF_054177405.1 Leptonychotes weddellii
TTTTTTTTTTTTTTGAGACTTTCCACCTTTATCATCATTCTCCCTATTGCAATCTCTAGAATGAAAGCATCTCTTTAACTGTCTGGTGCATTTGGTCTTCACATTAATACAGTAGTATTGAACTGAAACTCACTTCTACTTGAGAGTAGACCATTATCTGCTTTATTTTTCTTTTTTTGTAATATTTTTTTTATTTTTTTAAAGATTTTATTTATTTATTTGACAGAGAGAGAGACACAGCGAGAGAGGGAACACAA
>NW_027858551.1:0-1938 GCF_054177405.1 Leptonychotes weddellii
AGTCCCGCATCGGGCTCCCTGCTCGGCGGGGAGTCTGCTTCTCCCTCTGACCTTCCTCCTTCTCATGCTCTCTGTCTCTCATTCTCTCTCTCTCAAATAAATAAATAAAATCTTTAAAAAAAAAAAAAAAAAGAATGCTTGATGCAGCTGAGAGATGAGATGAGCCTGCAGGTGGGGTGATTGGTCTTCAACACGTAGACCTGAGGCAAGTGGCACAAGAAAGATACAGAGGCTCTTCTAGGAAAATTTTAAAGAATGTGTCTTCTAGAGTGAGTCACTTGTCTGAGGTATCTTATTTCTTAGTGTTATTCATTTGGTTTTATTACACATAACGTGGTGATTCATAATATAGACACGTATCTTAGATGTCTTTTGGAAATTAAAATGGAAGTGTCCCATTTATTGAAAATTTAATTGAAATCAAGCTTCTGTTCTAGAAAATAGCTAGTAAATTTGTGTTTATTTCACTTTAATCTTTCTACTTCTTTGTCAATTGTCACTTAAGTTACTTTTTAATTTTAGATGGAGGAGGAACCATTTAACCCAGACTACGTTGAAGTAGACAGAGTGTTAGAAGTCTCTTTTTGTGAAGATAAAGATACTGGTGAGGTAAATATTTAGGGGAAAATTTTTTTATTTAGGAAAAACCTAAAACTTTCCAAATGTTAAAACTTAACTCCTTTTTAAAAATTGATGACCTAAAAAACACTGGAAAATGTTTCATTAGTTTTTATTGATGTGGGTTAAGCATATTTAAACTGTTTCTAAGTTCTCTTTTTCAAAATAGTAAAATGGAAAAAAAAAATTTTTTTACAGCCTGTTATTTACTACTTAGTAAAGTGGTGCTCATTACCATATGAAGATAGTACATGGGAACTAAAAGAAGACGTAGATCTTGCAAAAATAGAAGAATTTGAACAGTTACAAGCTTCAAGGCCTGACACAAGACATTTGGTAAGAACCATATCTTAGACAACTTCATAAAATTTTAGCACTTCTTTTATCCAACAGGTTTAATGTAATCTTTGCATTTTTAATTTTGCTTTTGGTGTACAATGAATACTGTTTTAAAACTTGCTACATAGTATCTTATGTATGTTAATTTAACTATTCCTCCATTAGTGGCTATTCCAGTTTTGTTTTTGTTTTTTTTTGTCATAAACTATGCTACATTGAACATTGAGTCCATGTACAAGTATCTGTAAGACAAATCAGAAGTGTAATCACTTGGTCAGAGCATATGTACATTTATTTTTTTTAATTTTTTATTGTTATGTTAATCACCATACATTACATCATTAGTTTTTGATGTAGTGTTCCATGATTCATTGTTTGTGCATAACACCCAGTGCTCCATGCAGAACGTGCCCTCTTTAATACCCATCACCAGGCTAACCCATCCTCCCACCCCCTTCCCCTCTAGAACCCTCGGTTTGTTTTTCAGAGTCCATCGTCTCTCATGGTTCGTCTCCCCCTCCGATTTCCCCGCCTTCATTCTTCCCTTCCTGCTATCTTCTTCTTTTTTCTTTTTTTAACATATATTGTATTATTTGTTTCAGAGGTGCAGATCTGTGATTCAACAGTCTTGCACAATTCACAGGGCTCACCATAGCACATACCCTCCCCAATGTCTATCACCCATCTCTCCCACCCCCCCAGCGCTCCAGGAACCCTCAGTTTGTTTCCTGAGATTAAGAATTCCTCATATCAGTGAGGTCATATGATACATGTCTTTCTCTGATTGACTTATTTCGCTCAGCATAACACCCTCCAGTTCCATCCATGTCGTTGCAAATGGCAAGATCTCATTCTTTTTGTGCATTTATAATTTTGATGAGTATTTCCTTCAAATTTCCCTCGACAATTTGCAAATGCTTCTTTTTTTTTTTTTTAAGATTTAATTATTTATTTATTTGAGAGAAAGAGAGAGAGAGAAAC
>NW_027858552.1:0-257 GCF_054177405.1 Leptonychotes weddellii
CAAAAATAGACTAAAAATGGATGAAAGACCTAAAGTGAGACAGGAATCCATCAAAATCCTAGAGGAGAACAGAGGCAGCTACCTCTTCGACCTCAGCCGCAGCAACTTCTTCCTAGAAACATTGCCAAAGGCAAGGGAAGCAAGGGCAAAAATGAACTATTGGGACTTCAACAAGATAAAAAGCTTTGCACAGCAAAGGGAACAGTCAACAAAAGGAAAAGACAACTGACAGAATGGGAGAAGATATTTGCAAATGA
>NW_027858553.1:0-257 GCF_054177405.1 Leptonychotes weddellii
CCTGTCCTGCGCTCTCCAGACCAAGAACTCCGCAGACTGTCTCTGTGGATTAAGAGTTGTGCTTATCAAAACCCCCGCGGGCACAAAGCTGGGCAGAGTGCAGTCCCTTGAGTGACAGCCAGAAACCTCCCTGCCGCTGGAATACTAGAAGGCTCCTCAAATCAGCAAGTGTGTCATCTTCAGGGGCGGGCCGGGGTCCCAGCCCCAGCCTCTGGCCGACTGCCTCCTGGCTTGTCTCTGAGCCTCCGTGGCCTGAT
>NW_027858554.1:0-257 GCF_054177405.1 Leptonychotes weddellii
GGAAGCAATTTAAGTGGCTGTTGAAAATTCCTGTCTGTATGATTCTGAGAGAGTCATCTCTCAGGTAGAGCCTTGCTGGACACTGGGTTCCCATCAGCTCGGAGAAGGAGAGAATCTAGTCTTTTCAGCCTCTGAATCATAATGCATTTACATATAATGCTAATGTGCTAGCAGCGGTAAGATTCTGAAACTTGCAATGCCTTTGATCTGCCCCCCAGATCAAGCTGCAAAGCCTACACGTAGAGCTCAAGGAAAGA
>NW_027858555.1:0-257 GCF_054177405.1 Leptonychotes weddellii
CACTCCCCCTCAATCTTCTCAGACTACAATATATTATTCTTTTTCACTGTGTCATATATGTGACACATGTCACATGATCTTGTGTTTATTTTCGTTAAAAAAATCTGTGCTTCACATGCAGAAGAATGAAACTCGACCATTCTCTAACACCATTCACAAAGACTTCAATGTGAGACAGGAATCCATCAAAATCCTAGAGAAGAACATAGGCAGTAACCTCTTTGACATCGGCCACAGCAACTTCTTTCAAGATACAT
>NW_027858556.1:0-257 GCF_054177405.1 Leptonychotes weddellii
TATTCAGGTCCTTTTGCCCATTTTTAAAATTGAGTTATTTGGTTTTTTTGGTGTTGAGTTGTAGAAGTTCTTCATATATTTTGTATATTAACCCCTTATTAGATATATCACTTGCAAATATCTTCTCCCATTCAAAAGTTGCCTTTTTTGTTGTTGTTGATGGTTTCCTTCACTGTGCAAAAGCTTTTTTTTTTTTTTTAAAGATTTTATTTATTTATTTGACAGAGAGAGAGGCAGCGAGAGAGGGAACACAAGCA
>NW_027858557.1:0-257 GCF_054177405.1 Leptonychotes weddellii
TTCCTGCCCAAGGATGCCCTCTATGATGCACTTACAGGAGCAGGGGAGCTCAGCCACTGTAGAAACTTCTCTAGCCCGTCTGCTGTCTGCTCCAGTTTCCCTGCACCTGGAACCAATTTTGCTAGCATAATCTGGCATTATAGATGACTTTGTGCCAGTTGTCAATGGAGGTGTTCTCCTAATACCTCTTTGTGGGTAGAATGTAAGCAGTTGTTAGTGTTAAAAATTCAACACCAAAAAAACCCCCAAAAAACTAC
>NW_027858558.1:0-257 GCF_054177405.1 Leptonychotes weddellii
ATCACAGCCCTCACTAATAACATTGTGACTTTGCTGTCAAGTGTAGAATCCTTCCTTCAAGAAAAAGCTTGTGACCATTCTGTATGGCTTGTCTGGAAACTTCTGTAAATCTTATGTTTTAGTAAAATATTTTTTGTTATTCTAAAAAAAAAAAAAAAAAATTTCCTGCGAATCATCTGCTCAGCTCTCTCAGCCTCCCCTTGAAGCTTTCTAAATGTTATTCTCTACAATTTTGCTTCTTCCAATGTCATATAAAA
>NW_027858560.1:0-257 GCF_054177405.1 Leptonychotes weddellii
AGCAGAGGCCCTCTTTGTATCTCAAGTATTAATGACTCTTTAAATATAGCTGGAAAGTTAGGCTAATTCAGGTTTGTAGATGCAAAAATGGGATAGCCGAGTGGGGAGAGGGGCTGCTCTTGGAGACTCAGAGAGCTGGGAAAGGCCTCAAGAGACCCTCTGGCCTGGCCCTTTCAGTCAGGGACACCTGCTTCACCTGGACGGATGCTGTCCCTTCTCTTTTTAAAGGTCCTCAGCTAAAGGGACTCCTAGTTTTC
>NW_027858561.1:0-257 GCF_054177405.1 Leptonychotes weddellii
TCGAGTCCCACATTGGGCTCCCTGCTCAGCAGGGAGTCTGCTTCTCCCTCTGACCCTGCCCCCTCTCATGCTTTCTGCCTCTCATTCTTTCTCTCTCAAATAAATAAATAAAATCTTAAAAAAGAAGAAGAAAAAGAAGAAGCCGAAAGAGAAAGCTCCGGGAAGGAGGGTGCCGTCCTCGGCTCTGGAAGGGTTCCCCGGAGCTGGGTCAGGCTAGCCTGGCCTGACGGTGGGGAGCAAGGAGTGAGCAGTGCTCC